>NW_022605596.1:250548-262599 GCF_008692095.1 Etheostoma spectabile | reverse complement strand
TGTGTCCACACTTGTTAGTAGTCACACACAGTCCTGAGCTACACACACACGTTCAGGATCTATACATGCACTAATGGAGAGATGTCAGAGTGAGTGGGCGTTGTGGAGCACTCATGGATGACTCACCACCCTGCCTCCCTGAAATCCATGCACCGCCAGAGTCCCCTGCAAAGTTGAGGCACTGCTAACATGGCCTTTAGGTTAAATTAAACCATCCCGCTCCTCTTGATCCGAAAGAGTCCGTACCTTGTCAACATACAATTCCTGCCTATTTGGAGGTTCTAGATATCGACCAAAGCGTTCTACCTGGAAACTCAGGTCTGGTGTTGCCATTTACCTTTACCAACGTCCTGAGTGGCCCCTAAGTCTGTGTGGCACTCACCACAACAACAGGTCTTAAGATGGACACAAAAGCCCAAAACTACATCCACAAATGGCTGGGCCTTCACAGTCTTTCACTGAAATCCATCCGCTTGGGCTATGACCAGAGAAGATGTGGCTTGTACGTGGCTGAGAGACTCACCCGAGCTATCAGTCCAAAACCCCAAGGCCCAGATCACACAGGATGAAACAGACAGTGACCTGTGCCATCAATCAACTGCAAAACCCCAGTGGGCTCATTTAGAAACATGGCGGGGCTGAAATTTACTTACACGAACATTTTTGTTAATGAAAACAAACTTGACGGGACCATGGGGTGATGCAGATGTTGAGTGGTTGAACTAAAGACATTGTACATGTAAATGTGTAAAGAGCGATCACTCAGAATATTTAGTAAGTATAAATATAGTATTGATACCTCACCACATTTTTTTTATTCTGTCCTTCCACATTACCGTGAGATACATCCAGCATTGCTATTTGTGGCTTGACCTGAAGGATATTGGTTCCATGACCGCTTGTAAAATCAAATATTAAATCAAATTCGTTGAAAATTTTTCTTTTCTGAGTCAAATTCAAACTGAAAAACCTTTTTTATCAAGGTTATGGTCGTCTTTTTCGACCCTTTTGGGTCTAAACCTAAAAAAAAAGGACACCATTAATAGAGCAGTCCTGTTTTCCAGAGCAGGTTCGCTGTGTAGTATCTGTCATCGTTGTAAAATACACCAGTAAAGTGATGATAGATAGATAGATGTTAGATAGATAGATCTTTAGGGGCTTAGAAAGCCAGAAGCTGATACCCCAGAGAGTCTAGATACTGATGGTGGTGTCAGGAACCTGAATACCAAACCGAGGAGTCTTGCAGGAGGAGAAACCAGGAGCCGAGCAAGAGGGAGACTGGAGAGCGGGGACTAGGAGGCTAAGAAGAGAGACAGTTTAAACAGGATGTCATTCTGTGATTGGTCGTGAAATTAAGGCCACTTCTGATTGGTTATCGTAAAAGTAAACACCTCTACAGCTGTTTTAGAAAGAGAGAGAAATAGGATTGAGTTTAGAAGTCTTCCTGCTGAATTTATTCTGAGCTCCATTATACAAAAAAAAGGAACTGGATTGCCTATTCCTTGTACAATCTAAATGTTGACTTTCCCATAGTATTCCTTGTTAATTTAATGGAATTGACACTAACTGTATAAAAAATGCAATACTGTAAACTGTCAAAGTAGCAGGAATGTTACCCCATACCCATGTCCTCTGGTTGAGGATGTGACCAAGAACGTAGACTGTAAATTACACACATACACGTATTCCCCAAACATGTCACATACGGTATATGCCCGGCTCACTGCAGTTATTACAGGCTCAGCTTATTGGGAAACTGCTGCATTATGGGCCTGGGCTAACAAATCGCTATGCTCTTGTAATTGGATTACAGCTGCAGCAAGCTCCCATTGCTGAGACCTGTGGTGTGTGTGTGTGTGTGTGTGTGTGCGTGTGCGTGTGTGTGTGTGTGTGTGTGTGTGTTGTGTGGGGTGTGTGTGTGTGGGGTGTGTGTGTGTGTACAAACCAAAAAACTGCCACATTGGTGTTATTGACCCTATTTTCCACAGTCAGAAAATCTGTCATCACTACAAACTCCAACTATTCTATTCATAATTCTTATGTTTAACAAGACCTTTTGGAGGAGTATTTTTGGTTTAATTAATTACTTGAATAGTATAGCCTTGGTACTGTGTGTGCTTTTTTTTTCTTGCCGTTCCTTTGCGGCTGGAGCTTTTAAAAAACTTGTCGAACACGAGGAATGCTGTTTGCCCGGGAAAGACGACCCTCGCTGTCGACTGCCGATGGATTTTTTGCGACCGTGAGACCATGTGGACTTGCGTGGTCGAGCTTGACACTACCCCAACCCCTTTAGAATTGGGTAATACCACACCACTCGGGGCCAGTTTAGTATTACCGGGGTTCAGGGAGTGTCTGGCTGCAGACCTCCACTGGAGTCTATTCCGTTGCAGGCTCCACTGTACTACAAAAAGAACTCCTCCAGGGTAGTCCTTTGTCGTGATTGATATATTGAAATACCTAACTAATCAACATTGCATGTGCTAACCGACTAAATTCCGTTAATGTAGTATTTTTGTTGCTGATCTTGTCCACATTACTGTCAGTAAAAAGATATTTTGGCAAAATGCATTAAACTCAGCAACATTGTCAGAAAAATAAAAACTTCCCTTGTTGCGCCATTTGTAATTTTTTCTTTTCTTCTTCCTATTTCATGAGCTTCAACTTTTTCTTGAAGATTTTTATCATGTAAAAACTATTGTGTGCCTTACAGTAGATGGTCCCACTTTATATAGGTGCGCTATGTATATAATTTGGGTTTTGCTTGTGTTTTTAAATTTCGATTTGTATTTTGAACCAACATAATTTGCACCTGATGGGTTTCGTCCAACTTCTTCCACATGTCTTCCCTGTAATTGTATTTTATTTATTTGAACAGGACGTGCACAAAAAACAATTGATAGATGTTTTGTGCCAGGTTGTAGCAAATTGCTATTTCTGCCCGCATTCCCGGGCAGGTAGATGGCATAATTAAAATAGACAAAGTATTTACAGACATTGTTGTCCCCTACTACCCTCCCCCCCCCCCCCCCCCCTAGAACACACAGTATGTCTCTTGTCTTCATCAGGCTGCACACCCCAGAGCACAACACACGGTATATATCGGTATACAGCTTACTAGTTTAGAAGTTGACGGGTGTTTATGTAACTTCCAAGTCGGAAACCATATTTACCATAGTTCAGAAAGCACCTGAAGACACTTCAGAAACTAGTCATCGACGGCAAAATGGCCTGTATGAGTAACATTCAGTAATGTGTGTCATTTATATATTAATAGGGTAGCAATCTTAACAACAAATGCAAAAATCATGCATTTAACATTTGGAATAGGCTGATCATTTACATTAATACATGCAAAGTGAATTATATTAAAGGGATACAAAAGGATTTGAAGCGATAGTATTGCATAATGACTGTATGGTGCCTTGACATACTATAATAATATATTTATTCTACGCCTAGCATGGATTGTTATTATTTAATCTGCTATGGATGGATGTTAAAGACAACAAACCGTGTAAATGTGTGCAGTATACATGCATTTGTGTCTAGGATGTGTTAAATAATTGAAGCATAAGATTTTGTATTTATGGAATTTGTTTATAATTAATTTCAATCATTTTGAACATCGTGCCGAGAAGTACATGACCTTATTATCTATCATTTTAATTATGAATGATGAATGCATGGACTGCATATGTATATATTTTTTATTTTAATGTTTTACATGTTCAAAAACTTCTACTACACCACATTATGACCTCAGGTGTGGGAGGTTATTTCCTCCCCTGACCTGCTTGACAGCGGTGTTCAATAGGAGTCTGCACAGGAGAGCACTCCGCAGCTGATCCGCTGTCAGGGAACATGTAGGCTCGGACCCAAAGCAGAGCTGAGGATTTATTAACCAAAACAAAAAGCGTCCAGAGGTTGGCAGGCAAAAAACAACTTACAACAAAAGTAATCCAAAGGCAAGCAGGCGAAGCGAGAGCAAGACACAGAACCCAAGAAGAAGACATCCACCGACACGACAAGACCCGACTACCAACGCTCCGAGGAGAGACAAGCAGCGCAGAGACCAAATGCACAGGGTAACGAGGTTGAAACCAGGAACAGGTGGAACCACATCGCAGGGCACCAATCAGACAGGGGGACAACACAAGGCAGGAAGTGAAACAAGACAGCACAGGAGAAAACACCATTTAGCATACAAAATCAGAAGCAAACCCCCCCCCCCCCCCCCCCCCCCCCCCTCTCTCTGGGTTAGGGTTAGGTTAGAACGCAGTGCCCTGGATGGCGCTGCAATGGGCACGGGCACAAGGGGACCACCGTGTAAAAAACACTTAAAACCTCCTTAAAAACCTGGTTCGGGTCTAAAAGCTGTTTAAAAGAAGGCCAAATGCTCAGAGCAGGGCCAAGGACCACAGGACAGGACGGACAGCGGGGACATGAACTTTAAATAAAGGTCTCCCCACTCCTGCTTGCTCCTCTCCCCGAGACACTACCACATGATTATGATACATAAAATTACAATAATTAAATATACAATTACACTGTACATGAGAAAGGAAAAGGGGAGGGGGAGTTTATTAAGATAAATAAAATATATAGAAGAGAGTAGATTTGTGTTGATAATAAATACCCGTGTCCAGTCTAAAAGAAATTCTATTAAAATATATTAAAATCATTTTTCGACATAAATTACTTTGGAAACCACATTAAAAAAGTACTAAAAACTGTTGAATTACTTGCCCCTAAGGATAAAAGTAGGGTCTCTCTCTGACTGCAGAATTATTTTAGCACACTCTTTTATTCATTGGGGCATTTTGATGACATCATCATTGAGAGACAGCTGTAACCGCCCTTGACAGTGAGTCACCCGCACAATCCACAATACACGGCCACCAACGCAGTCATTTAGTTAGGGAGGGGGGGCCTCCAGATCTGAGCTCACTGCAGTCTCATTCCAGGGCAACTGTTTAAGTGACACACACACCACACACACAAACGCATGCACCACATGGTAAACTATCTGCAGAAAATATACCACCTTAAATAATGTTTGGTTAAAAATGTAATGCTGTTCATTTAAAGTACTCATTATATTACTTTTCAGTTCATAATTGCATTTAGTGGTTTGTACCAATAGTTTCCATGGTTTTAATTTTCAAAAACACCATATTTTTGTTATACTGCTCATTGCTGCAGATCCGTTTTCAGCCTGGTTGTTCAGGTCCTGTTTTAGCTCCAGAGTGAGACCTCTCCCCTCTGTTCCATCTTTGGAAGATGTAGAGCGTATGGTCCCATGACCTATGTTGAGTTAAGGCTCTATACCATGGCATATGGGTCAGAATCAACTTAGATGCAAAAGGAAAATAATAAAATAACCCTATTCTGCATGTGGCCCAAGAAGTGCATACATTATCTTTCATTTGTTTAAATGTGTGTGATGGTTGTTTGATATGTCTTTTACATTGTTACGAGAGACAGAGAGGGAGAATAAATCTTCAGAAGACATCTGTACGATGCATTGCCATGATTTCATTGGACAATTGTATTTACACACACCCACACATACACACATCCATTATGGACAATGCTGTCAATACAGTCCACTTCCCTGAAATCTGTATTTATTTTTACCATGTCGATTTTAATTTCCCATTATGCAGAGGAGAGCAGCTAATTGGCGATGTGAGTTTCCTGTCAAACCGCCCGGATTGGCTGAGGCTGTCGCATTAAAGACCTCTGTTTTCATCCGATGCTGCTAAACACCGTGCCTTTAATTGAGTATTGATTTCCCTGTACAGTTCTCGTTGAAAAATGGCATGCTGCTCAAGCATGTGACGATATTTGTGTCTATAGATAACCGCCAACTCCTTTCCAGAGAAAATAAGGCATCTTTTTGAGATTTCTTGATTGTCATTAAATGGGGATTCCAGTTTATTTCAACCTGGTGTATTTTTTGCTTTCTTCCCTGTATTGTGAGATTCTGCAACCGTCTATACTTGCACACTTCAACACACTTAGTTGTAAATGATGTAGTATATGCACTGACGCACTGAAGTAGCCGGATGACCCCTTAAAACGGTCAAACGTTCAGTGTTTGGAACGATGGACCCAATGCACACTAAACCTGTGCCATCTTGACTACAAGGCAGAAAGGGGAGGGACCAGGGACGTCGTCCGGCAGCTGTTGGACAAACGCGTCACGTGGGTCTGGCTTCTTCAGATTTCACAACCAGGCTTAATAGCGCCATATGGCGGCTTGTTTGGAATACGATCTCAAATTTTAAGCGAGAATTAGCCCGTGCAGTTGTTGAATCTGTCTGTTTTTTTGATCTACAAAGGTCGATTAATCGATTTTCGTCGATTTTGAGAGCGGTGACTGTTTTAACATAAGTGTTCATTTGGACATACTAACCATCACAGTGGGCACTGCAGGATTTAGTCAGTGCACATTAGCATGACTACTGTTTTTTTAAGGACCCCTTGACTGAAAGAGCAGGGACCCCTACTATATAAATGTATTGTAGAAAATGAAGGTGCATATTTAGGTGCTGTGGCAGGATTGGGAAGTATCCAGGACTCAGCCAAAGAATGCGAACATCGACAACTTCTCAGCCCCTCTCCCCCCTTTCTTCTAAAGCCAAAACGTCTCCTACCCCTCCCCCCACAAGGGAGAATTAATGCATATGCGTAAGCAGTGATCGACATGCTGTTAGACACCCCCCGGCCATGATTGGTGCATTTGAACAAGAGCGCTGATTTTTTGCAAATCGTGGTGCTGGAGGAGCGGATTTTTTCTTTTTTTTATTACCTGTCTATGCAGTTCTACTCAAACATAGGGTCAGTTTCAGTAAATGTAACAGAAAGCTAGTGTTAAATCTCACCTACTGCACCTTTAAACTGGGCCTACATTACCTGTAGGGGCGGCCTAAAGCCTTTTTACATACCTTTTGTGCATGGAATCTAAGCTTTTCAAATCCTAATAACATGCTTTAATAAAACTGTTTCCCTTTAAAAACACATTGTGCCCACAGTAAATCCTCAGTTAACTGCTCTGTAAGCCTATCCACAGTGGCATTTATATGTTGATAATATAGGTCTTTTTGAAAGACTTTTTAATTTCATATGATTGCCTTACCAGGATATGAGCTTTTAGCTAGATGCTCTGTAAAATGGAATCGGTTCGCGCTTCTCTTTATGTAACTATATCTATCATTATGGTCCCTGTCAACTAAACTAAATACCATTATTCTGTAGTTGTGGTGACTCTATATATCACTTTGGTCAGACAGATAATCAAAATAAAAAAAAAACATGCACCCCAATGCGTTTTCTAGTATTCCATCCTGAAAAAGTCTGATATGGGTTCCACTACAAAAACAGATTTGTTATAAAGCACATAGAGGCCAACACCTTCTGTTTTATGTTTGCACACCAATTGATAAATTATTTTTCATTCTATTTACAATCATAAGTACAGAATCACAGATTTACGGGACTTAAAATTCAATAAATTGGTCCTTTCTTTCTTTAAATGAAATGAAAATTTTTTTTGAAGTCCTCCACTGGTTGTTTTAGAGTTTCATGGGCCCAGTCTAGATTCTTATACAGGACATAAAAAAAAAACATCTCCTCGCCTTTCAGATTCAGCCGTACAATCAAGAATGAAAAAAACTGAACATTGAAATTGGAGAAAGAAGGGTTTTTTTTTTTCTCATCAAGTGGCGATTTGTTCCAGTCGCAGCTGACATGGGGGGGGGGGGGGGGGGGGAGGGAGGTTGGGTGGCACTGCTCACGTAACGAACACATCAGTCATCATGTGAATAAATCACTTTAGTGCACGGGCCACAGTCGCGAAGACAGCACCTGGTGGAAAGAGATGCAGTCTGGAGCAAGATGTTCTAACAGCTTTGGCTTTTATCACCTGCAGCATTAGTAGAATTATTCTACAGAACATACAGAATCACCAGAATTGGCTCTGTCTGTCTGTTATTTATACCAACTCATTTAACCAACCTACACTTGAGTGGAGCGCAAGCTTCCAATTGATCTGACAACTATGTGTATTCAAACTTAACAAAGTTGGACATCATCTACACTGCTTCATTGTCTGATTTCAAATCTATATATCTTACTGCAGGTTATAATTGACCATAAGTTTCATTTTTGCTTAAGTAGAGTGAAAACATTTAAATCCAAGCAAGAAGAACACCAACACTTTGTAAAATGTAGTTGAACAGGTCATAATGTGTGTATATGATATCGTATGTAGTATTTCCCCTTGTGGGACTACTAAGATACATAACCATTGATGTACTGCAATGTAATTGAACTTTTTTGAGAAGAAAACTGTATGGTGGACATTTCACTAATTGTATGTAAAGGCTCATTAATACCTGAAATCATTTCTACCAACCTGGAGCTGTAATACACAGTGTTGGGCAGGATACTTTAAAAATAGTACTTCCCAAAAGTACTAAATAGTAACTCATTACAAATTCTAAAGTACTAGTTACTTCAGAAGTACTATTGTGTTACTTCAAGTAAATATTTAAATTGCTCAAATGTGACCCCCCCACTCCCCCCCCCCCCCCCTCTTTAACAGAACTAAAATACATGTGAATGTTCATTATGCATGATAAATCGATATTATTATGAATGGACACTTATTACAATACATTGTTGTGGAAGATTTAATAGTATTCCCGTCTCTAATAGTCCACTTAACAATACCACTTGTGTACAAAGGCTCAGGGCTCAGTGTCTTGCCTAAGACACCTCGACATGGGACTGCAGGGCCAGGATCGAACCGCCAACCTTCCGATTGTGCAGACGACCGCTCTAATCCATAGACCATCCCATATGCATCAATTGCAACCAACAAAGTCCTACCCTAATAAGCTGCCATGCCTGCAGCTCCACTACCAGACATTGGTTGGGTAGTAACAAGGCATTACATGTTCTGATTGTCTCGTAACTGGTAAGGGATCATAGCATTAATAAAATGTGTTAATAGTTCATGTGCAGCATCTACAAACTCCACGGGGTCATCCAGGCATACTGAAGTAGCGAACCGTTGGGACACACATGACGTCACATTAGCATACTCTTCTTCTAAAAGCAACAAATTACACGCAAAGGCTCTGCCGCAGATTTGGTTTCTAAATAAAGTTCAATTTGGTAGTTTAGTGAACAGTATATTATGGGTTGATACGGCAATATGTGCAGTTGCTAGTTACAATTTATACAAGTTAATTGTGATTGTAATTGTGAGATTTCTCCTTCACACTCCATTGCAACGTGTCCCAAATTACATTCTTATAAATTCTAATGAGAGTCTGGCAATTATGCTGGCTTTTGCTTTATTTTATTTTATTTTTTTGTTATAATTATTCCCATATTAACTTCTAGTAAGGCGCCCATTGTATCACATTAGACCAAACTAGAAACAAAGTTCTGCGAAGTAACCGGCTCATTATACCCTTTTATTTTGAAATTGTGAGCTTACTTCCCTTCCTTGGCCCTCCATTGCAATGTTCTCTTTTACATTCTAATAATAAAACAGGGATTTAAGCATGTTCTAGCAGCTTTCGTTACATAAGTTGCATTAAATGGTCTACAATGTCTTAACTGGAATTGGAGCAGAGCATAGATTAAGCATGTTTGTCTGATGTATATATAATATATTATGTATAATATTGGATGTTCTCGGGACTCCTGAACGTAGGTGGACATTAGACGGTACAGTTTCCCATTAATGAGCAACAAATGGCACTGTAGAAAATACTACTCTAGTGTGAAACTAATATGCCAACATTTTTTTTATATATACAGCCCCTCTGTGTTTCTCTGAATTGTATTAAAGGCAATAATATGGCATTATGCAGCATCATTTTGGTTGATGTTGTCTGCATGCATGCCTGTGTTCATTTACTTTCTAAAGTACCACGTTGTTTCTGATTTGGTCTATTTAAACAATTATCGGCTTATTACATCTTATTGGATGTCGTGCGTTTTTTAATTACAGCATAATTTAGGTACTGTGTCTAAGAAGACTATAACTGTTTTAACCTTCTCATGAACACCACATTATTTCTATTATTCAAGTATTATTTATTATTACGTCTTGTACATTACAAGACGTAACATAACAAATACTTTGTATAATATTACAGTCCCTGACAAAAGTCTTGTCGCTTATCTATTAGTAGAACACCTGCTATAACCTGATTTTTAATTAATCAATTGGTGTAAGAAATAGCTCATATGAAAAGCTAAAACCCTCCAAATGATGTTCAATGCACTGAAATAAATTAATTTCACTGAAAAAAGATTATCATTTAACAAGACAGAAAGGTCAATTTGGGCAAGACAAATTTTTGTCGCCGATACAGAAATTGAACAAATTTACTACAAATACTAAAATATGTCAGCAATTAAATAGTGGTGCGTGAGATCAAATGTAATATCGTATGACTTCCTGAGCTTGAAGGACTGACCCATGCGGTTTGGCAAGGATTCAGACCAGTGTTGATGAAGTCATCAGGAATAGCTAGGAAAGCTCCCAGAGTTCATCAATATTCTTTGGTTTGGTCTTCCATGCTTCCCTTTCATCCTACCCACATATGCTCCATGATGTTCATTTCTGGTGACTGGGCCGGCCAATCCGGGACCATCTTGATCTTCTTCGCCTTGAGAACTTTGAAGTGGAGATGGAAGTGCGATGGAGCACCATCCTGCTGCAGAATTTGGCCTCTTTTATTTGGGAATATAAGAGGTAGCTAAGATGTCTTGGTATTTGAGACTATTGAGTTTCCTTCCACCCTGCAGATCTCTCGCACACCCCCACATACTGGATGTACCCCCACACCATGATTTTCCTCCGCCCCAAACTTCACTGTTTTCTGGGTGAATCTTGGATCCATGCGGGCTCCAGTATTCTCCTGTGGTGTAATTCAACAGAAGATTCATCTGAAAAATCCACTTTCTTCCACTTCTCCAGCGTCCATCCTTTTAGCAGGCTGTGGGCCTTGGCACATGCCACACGGTTGTTCAATTGTCTTTTGTTTAGTGCTGGCTTCTGGGCATTGATTCAACCATGGAGGCCATTTGGAGACAGAATCAGACAAACTGTTCTGGTTGACACAGGGACTTTAGGGGACCAGGTGTCGAGGAGCTCTGCTGCAGTGGAAAATGGGCTGGCCTTGGATTTTCGAGCCAACAAACGGTCCTCTCGAGCAGTTGTCTTGCGGGGTCTGCCTGACCTGGGCTTGTCAAAAACATCTCCAGTGTCTTCAAATGTTTTTTTTAATCCTCTGTACTTGACGCTGAGACACATTGAAGTGTCTGCCACATCACCGTGGATCTGGTCTTCAGCTTCTTAATTCTCAAACTTTAGTCTAAAGGTGAATCTTAGGCCTGTTTGCAGATTCTAGTTGTCAGTTGATGTGAAGGTCTAGTGTTCTGGGTGTTTTTTTATACACACCTGAGACCTGATTGATCATTATTAGTCCATGGTGAAGCTCATATGACAAGGAGACAACACTTATGTCTCTGCAAAAATTGACTCAATGGGCTTTAATTTAATTTTGTATCTGTTTATTAATCCCCAATGGGAAATTACAATTTACACTCTGTGTCCACACTTGTTAGTAGTCCACACACAGTCCTGAGCTACACACACACGTTCAGGATCTATACTGCACTAATGGAGAGATGTCGAGTGAGTGGCTTGCCAGCCGAACCAGCGCCCTGTGCGGTTGTGGGGGGGTACGGTGCCTTGCTCAACAGCACCTGCAGGCCAGGGGTGAAGTTGGCATCTCCAGCCCCCAACCCACACTCCCTTCTTTTGGTCCATGTGGGGACTTGAACCAGTGACCCTCCGTTTCCCAACCCAACTCCCTGTGGCCTGAGCTACTGCCACCTCAAGCTGTGAATATTAGAATACTTTTTGACAGTTTTGTTTTGCACTGAAACATTATTACAAAAGCTGTTGGGATTAAAATGAGCCATTTCTTGTAAATCAATCTTGATTAGAAATATATTTCA
>NW_022605596.1:249782-250523 GCF_008692095.1 Etheostoma spectabile | reverse complement strand
GCGGCACTTCAGGTCAATTTGTACACAAGCGACAAGACTTTTGTCAGGGACTGTAGATCAAATCCATCCCTCCATCCATCTTCATCCCCGATGCCCGATACCTGGAGAAGCGGATGAAGATGGATGGATGGATTTTATCTAATACGATACAAAGTATTTATTTATTATTACATCTTGTTAATGTAGTGCGAAAAAAAAAAAAAACTCGACTGCTTTTCGCAGCTATATGTACGAATGGTTCATGAGTACAACCTGCAGCAGTATGTGTGTAGTGGCTGGCGAGGAAATGAGATGCAGGTGAGGGGGGGCGGTGACTTTTTGAGTCAATTTGGCTCATTAATCACTAATCACTTAATAACATAACCGTTGGTGTGTACTGTAAGGTGCATGACACTGACTAGTTACCAAGTAGCCTCTCATTACTTATAGCATTAGCATTGTCATTAGTTCCTTAGGAAAAAAATGTAATTAATTCAAAACACATGCACATTAATATTCACATCCATGGATTTTATGAACGTTATCTTTAGAGCACAACATCACATAGGTGGTCACAGTCCAAAGACATTAGTTAGCGGATATTTGGTTAGCCATAGCATGTTTGCAGTTAGCCAAAATGCTAACACTCCACTTCACTCACCAGTTCTTGTTGGACACTAGCGATGTTTCCATCCACACGTTTTCATCCAAATTAAGGGATACTGAATGAAAAATGTCTTATGGAAACAGTAAAATTCAATG
>NW_022605596.1:249420-249772 GCF_008692095.1 Etheostoma spectabile | reverse complement strand
AATATTGACTCAAATGAAATACGTTTGGTGATGAGATAAACGCTGATGGATTATTTGCTGAATAAATAATAAATTGCGATTAAGTTTTAGGTCATTTTATGGTTGCAACCCGCCACAAAACCAAGATAAGAAGTTGTAGTCCATTTTCCCCCTGTATTTCCTCTCTGTCTGCACACATGCCGGGCGTCAACAAAGACAGATGGACGTGGACGGACGAGGAGACGAGAGACTTTCTGAATTTAACTTATCAGGAACTCGCAAAAAATGGCCGACAAAGGTTAGGACAAGCCGTGGGACGTCCTCCAGAGGAGGTGGCCTAATTGGACACTACCACTGCTTGTTATGTCCGGGG
>NW_022605596.1:233231-249410 GCF_008692095.1 Etheostoma spectabile | reverse complement strand
GGGGGGGGGGGGGGATCTTTATTCTTTCTTTAGGTATTCTGGGGTTTAGATTTATATAGAGTCATTTTTGTTGAGTTAAGATAAGTAAAAGTACATTTTATTCAGAATGGTTTTTTTGCTAGGTTTTGCATTATTTGTGTTTCTGTAGTAGTTAGTCTCCCCCTTTGTGTTAAAATTGGGCCGATCCGCCAATATATGAATCCCCTTTGTTTCTTTGTCAGCAGGTCAGTTGTATTTTGTTGAGTCTTATGTTCAGAGCTTTAGTTACCGTCTGTTTATTTGCCCAAAAACCTTCTTTAATTTGTTGTGATTATTTTTGGCAAATAAAAAGCCCTTACTTTTGAACTTCCCTTGTGACTCCTCTTCCTTAACCACTTGGTCCCTCACAATGACTACATTCATATTTTTGTGTCCCTTATTAAGCGTTAAAGATTTTGAATTTTGGTTGTTTGGTCTTGGAGATTTCAACAAGCATGCTTGAATTGCAAGACGTGTGAAATGTCTTCCTGTTTGTGAGTGTTACCAGTTACAGGGAAACATGGGAAAGCTAAGCCGATATCTTTTTGTTTTCCAGATTAAGCAGCTCTCTGGCCGCCGGGGCCCGTGGAGCTCCGGGGGTTGGTATTTCCAGCCGAGCGGCTCACAGCCCCCGGGGTCGGCCCTTTACACATCCCAGAGATGAAATTAAAAACCTACGTGGAAAAGGGAAGGTTTCTCCATTTGGGAGCGGGTATCAGATGAAGACATCACATCCATCAGCACGGATGTGGAGTTCACTGATGGAGAATAAAACGGGCTCGGGTGCAGGCGGGAGGCCCGCTCTGCAAAGATCCAAGACAAGGCGTGTAATCAAATGTCACAGCATGACCAAAGCACGAGTAAATTACCAAATAAAACTGTCCGAGGACTCTGTCAGAGCTCCAAGAGGCTGTGACTGCAGATGGCCTCCAGAAACTCCTCTCATCAATCAGCCATCTCCTTTATGGCCTGCTACTAAATGTTTAGCTGGGAGGGGGGGGGGGGGGGGGGGGGGGCGAAAGGATAGACGAGCTCTACTCAATCATCCAGCCATCTGTATATAGAGCACCCGATCCATCATCTAGTCTGATATACCATCTAATCTATCTACTAGCTATATACCAATGAAATGACAAATCAATCTATCGATGGCCACCGATTAACGAAGCCATCGCCGATCTAGTAGACCCATAAATCTACCATCTATCCACTCCATCCATACTCCATCAGCATCCATACCAGCCACCTATACTGTCCATCATCTATATACCCATAAATCTTCACCAATCCATCCGTCCACCTACTCTACTACGATCTGTCTGTATACCAATACATCTACAATTACCCACTCAGCCTCAATATCATCCACACTATACTACCTACACCTACTATTACCATAAATCTGATCCCCATACCTCCATCCACCTATTACTATCCATTATCATTACCCTGAATCTACCCATCTATCCATGCCATCACCCCCCCTCCCATCATCATTCCCAAATCTTCCATCCACCACTCCCTAGCGATATCCATCTATCTATATACCCAAATGACCAATCTATCATCCAATCCATCATCCCCTATTATAGCTATGTCGCTACCCACTCTCTATAGCTATACCATCAATCTACCAATCTAGACATCCAGCCATGTCCACCTATATACCATCAAGACTGGTCTGTATACCCATAAATCTACCAATTTACCCATCAGTCAATCTGTGTATCTATCCTCCATCCATCCATCTATCTATCCATCCATCCATCCATCTACCCATCAATCTATCCATTCATCCATCCATCTTTTGGATTACTTCTACAAATGCATGAACCTCTATGGGGATTGTTGTTAATATTATAACTTTCTTTTCATTCCTGAGGATCACTTTTCCATGTCCCAACATGCAATAATAATAATAATAATAATAATAATAATAATAATAATAATAATAATAATAATAATAAACCATAAGGGCTAGGGCTAAGATATGAATAACCCTATCATGTTGACTACATTTATATTTTTTCCCAATTTAGTTTGAGCATCAACCGTTTATTAGTATGGAAAACAACCTTGAAAACAAAAATCAAATTTCACACTTTTGTTTACATTTTAACAAATTAGATGTAAAATAAATAAGAAATGGGCTGTTTTACACTGCTTCAGAAGGTTTTAAGGAGAAAGATTTGACTGTCTCTATATTCGGATGTTTTATGAAGTTATAAATGAAGAATATGAAAACCGTTAAATATGTTGCAGTTATTTTCATAAGCGGCTGAGTTTTTCTGCGCTCTTTGCTACTGAGTTACAGCTCAGTATATTGTTTTTGGAGGGGAGGGGGGGTGCTCAGATGCCCTCCTCTGTCACTCTGCCTGTCTCTCTCTCCAGTGATATCGGGCTGATTGATGTCTCTCTACCACCGTGCGCTATGCGATTTTCCAGTCGCACACATTTTTATATTTTTATTCCTGCGTGATGGGAGGTCATCATTTGCGTTTCTGAGCGTAATTGGCCTGAAGATGGACGCAGACAGGGTTTATCCAACTTGGCACGAGCTCGGCCGGTGATCATACACGCGGTGCCAATTATGCCACGTATGCAAATTAGGAAAATATCACGCGGAGACAACATTTGCTTGCTTTGTGACAAGTTATCTAATTTTAGAGGGAACGTGTTAAGTGGGCCCGCTCTACTTTCTAATTGGACTCCTCCCCTCCGTAGTGCCCTCTAATTACAGAGAGAGAGAGAGAGAGAGAGAGAGAGAGAGAGAGAGAGATTGCATTCAGCAGTAAGTTGTGGTGGTCAATCGCTGCTGTGTGTGTGCACCATTATCCACCGGATGGGTTCGTTTCGTGCCTCGTTGTGCGTCACCCTGGAAAAGTGGCTGGGAGACGTTCAGGGACCGGGAGTCCAAAGTGTCCCTGCAGCCTGCAGCTCGGCGGCCGACATGCGGCTGCAGAAACACCTGTGACCCGGGCAGACTAGCTTTCCGTTTCACTTCGCCATAGTCTGTCTGCTGGTCTGCTTTTAATCGTTTCTAAATTAACCACAGTGAGGTGTGCCGAGCCGAGCCGAGCCGAGATGAACTCTAAGGACGACCCCAAAGGCCCAGCGGTGCTCGGGGAGAGGAGGCGCGGTCCCCTGGATCAGCTCCCACCGCCGGCGAACTCCAACAAGCCGCTGACGCCGTTCAGCATCGAGGACATCCTCAGTAAGCCGTCCGGGAGAAAGTGCCGCCCCCAGAGCGTGGTGGCGCACATCATGTCCCCCGCAGAGAAGCTGCCCCCGGCGGGTCACAGCCTGCCCGGCCGGCCGCTGCTCAGCCACTCGTCCCCGCTCTGCGCGCTGGAGGAGCTGGCCAGCAAAACCTTCAAGGGCCTGGAGGTCAGCGTCCTGCAGGCTGCCGAGGGTAGGAGACTTGGTTTTTTAATGGGAACGATATACACGTACCCTATTGTTTTTAGTATTTGCAGTATTTATTTTTCAGAAAACTGGTATACAAATAAATAAATAAATAAATACTCAAGTTGGAGGCCGCGTGCTTTAAGGAGAGATGGACGTGACATCTTGTAGGCTATTTTTTTTTAAATCGTGATTCCAGAATAATGTGGGACCTTGTTGTGTGTTAAATCAAAGCCTGCCACTTGATCTAATAGCGGAACATTCGCTTTATTAGGCTATTATAATAACAATAAATACACGTCGGCCTATAACAGTTTCGCTGTAATGTAATACTAAAATAAAAGTGTTTAATTTAAGAATACATGATATATTAAAACTTAATGCATTCCCTCGAAAAAGGGAAAAAAACACTTTTTTTCTGTTTTCTGAATTAATGACATAATTATCTGAGAATTTCAGAGATATATTTTCATGAGTATTGTTCCGTTTTTCTGCATCAACGAGATAGATAAATAGATAGATAGATAGATAGATAGATAGATAGATAGATAGATAGATAGATAGATAGATAGATAGATAGATAGATAGATAGATAGAATTAATACAATATGAAATGTGCAATATTTGTATACTCTGTAATATCATTACCCTTACTGTTTAATATCCATTACTCATTGAATATGATCACCACTATTGGGCAATATTCATACTGCACCGTTTAAAAACGGGTGCACAAACCATTTATACACATATATATATATATATATATATATATATATATATATATACACACACATATGGATGGATATAGCGTCTCAGAAATGTGCCCCTTTTTTTAAACTAGCTACTTATTATATTCCATGTTGCTATATTTAGGATATTTTCCATGTTGGCACTGGCAAGGAGTTGATTTTAATCTCGTTGTACATGTGTATAGTGACAATAAAAAGCATTTTATTCTGAATTATGACATATTTGGATTATAAAATAAAAGCAGACAGACAGCTGTTATACGTGCCTCCCACAGTGCCACGTTCTTGTGAGAGTATTCTGTATTCTTTGAATTTGAAACAGTAGCCTCGTGTTGTTGGTATTCAGCCTTGTGCTAATCGATATATTAATTCAGAAAAACAGAAGAATCCTTTCATGAACCCTCAGAAACGTCTCATTAATGCAGAAACGCAGAGCAGACTTTATTATTCATGATAACGAAAATAACTGTAATTTAAATCAGTGGTAGTCTGGTTTTACACACATATAGAATAATATCTGGTGGAGCAGCGTCCCATACTTTAAACCATTCACCATTTAAAATTGCGTTTGAATTAGTTTTAATGAATATTTATTACCATGCAGGGAAATGGATCATAGGCTGAAAAAAAAAACTTCCTCAGCAGAATTTGAGCAACTCCAACGTTTTTGGTGACTCGTAATATTTATGGAGTATTTTTTCCACATGGGCCAAAATAGGCTACCTGACCTAATTTGTCCCTGTTCTCTTAGGCCGGGACGGCCTGGCGCTCTTCGGCCAGAGGAACACCCCCAATAAGAAGCGGCGGAAGTCCCGCACGGCGTTCACCAACCACCAGATCTACGAGCTGGAGAAGCGCTTCCTGTACCAGAAATACCTGAGCCCGGCGGACCGGGACCAGATCGCCCAACATCTTGGTCTGACCAACGCGCAGGTCATCACCTGGTTCCAGAACCGGCGGGCCAAGCTAAAACGGGACCTGGAGGAGATGAAAGCGGACGTGGAGTCCGCCAAGGTCGCGGGCGCCGTGGCCCTGGAGAAGCTCTCCAAACTGGCCGAGCTGGAGAAGTGCGCGGCCGGCGTTGTGGGCGCGGGGGCTGTGTCCGCGCCAGGCCACACCGAGCCGGTCTCCTCCAGGTCCCCCCGAGACCTCGGCCCCAGCGCGGCGCACATGGCCCCTTCACCCGCGTCGTCGTCGTACACAGAACGGCGGGGCAGCAAGTGTTGCTCCGAGGATGAAGAGGAGGAGATTGACGTGGATGACTAGGGGTGGGGGTGGTGGGGGGTGGTGGGGGGAGGGCTGGGGGGGTCACCGTGTGAAGTGCCAAATAATGCGATGTTTGCAGGCATCTGGCTTTACGAGGACTGGATCCTTTTACGCACGGACATGCGGCAAACTATCCAGAAACAACCATCTCTGCGCTTTGAGCTGAGAGATAAAGGCCTCTGTGTTCTGCGCGCGCTCAGAAAGCGCGTGACACGTTACATTCAGACATTCAAAGGCAAGGAAGCAGACACGCAGGTGCTTCTTCTTCTGGCTCCAATCACTGACACATTGCACCGCATGTTTGGTTTGATTCTGAAATGGGTGAACAGTCTTCTACAAATCCGTTTTTTTAATATTTCGGGCGGACTGGTTTCAGCGTTTTTGATATCCTATTAATTGTTCTGAAAATGATAATCACACACGGAACATGTGTAGCAAATAGCTTGTGATAAATGACCATTTAATATATTTATAATGCTCTGTGAAACCTAGAAGTGCCTTCAGAATCGGAAGCTGTACAAATTGTAGGCTAATGGAAACTATACTGGCAGTGTAAAATAAAAAAAACATTTTCAAATATCCAGAATGTCACGGACTTCTATGCATTATTTCTATGGAATATATAAATATAAGAAAGGAATCACTTTTCATCATTTCTTTTTAAAGCTCAGTTCTCCGCATTAGAGCGTGCGTGTTTTTGAGGATTGTGGCGCAACAACAGCGATTTGGCTCCTGACCTCCTGCGTGTATTTTTTCCCCGTGAGAAACACAATCTGGTGTGTGTGTGTGTGTGTGTGTGTGTGTGTGTGTGTGTGTGTGTGTGTGTGTGTGTGTGGTGTGTGTGTGTGTGTGTTCCCCAGGGGCCACTCTGCAGCAGCAGCGCACAATATGGAGACAAGCGGTTCTCCGTGGCGCACCGCCCGGCGGGTCTGGGCGCACAAAGGCGGCCAGAGGGAGAGGGTTTCCCGGCCATATGCTTTAAAGATGCTCGGCTCAATTACGAGTCACTTTGATGGATTGACTTCACCCGTCCATTCAACGACGCAGCCCCCTTTCTGTCGCACACACTGCAGACACACTCGGCCCGCTGCGTTAAAACACGGCTATGAATGTGAAAGCAGCTCAGTGGCCCGGTGGGGGCATTGGAGACCCCCCCCCCCCCCCCCCCATGTGGGAGGCTTGAAAACTAATAGACTTAATAAATAAGATAATAGACTTGAAGATGTCAGAGCTCTCAGCCACACACTTCATCTGCCACGTGTGTAAGAAATGCATAGCCTCTATGAAAAATTACAACCACAGCTTAAACTACAAATACATCTTTGGGGAAAAAAAAGATCAGTGACTATATGAAGCGATGCTATTTTTTTATGTGGAATTTCCTTATTATTTTGTAATTTCCTTAAAAATACTTTAAATATAAAAGCAAACATGTTTCCTAGTTTCTAGAAAAGTCAGAGCTCAAGGTCCAGTTTTTATTATTGCTCAGTCTCAAGGAGCATTTTTATGATTTTTATTTTCCATGAACGAAATCTAATAACATAATAAATAATTTATAATTATATAAAAAATATGAATAATAACGATAACTATTACAATCCCCTTCAAGCACATTCATGTAGGCCTAAGTGGTCGGCTTTTGTTTTAAAATGCATTCTTAGTTATTAATAATAAAAGGGAAGGGAAATGAATGCGCTAACCCCCCAAAAATCATAGTTCATAAATAAGGAAAAGAAAAAAAATATGTTTCCCTTAGTAATGGTTCCTCCATAAAGTATTAGATGGACACATTCTATTTTTATTAGAAAGCATAGAGCACACTGCTGGACAACGTGTTTCTTCAGAAAGAGAAAGAGAGAGAGAGAGAGTAAGTGAGTGAGTGAGAGAGAGGGAGAGCGGGAGAGGGAGGGAGAAAGAAAGAGAGAGAGAGGGAGTGGGAGAGAGGAAAAGAGAGAGAGGGGAAGAGAGAGACAGAAAGAGAGAGAGTGAGAGAAAGAGCGTGAGTGAGTGAGAGAGAGGGAGAGATGGAGCGAGGAAGAGAGGGAAAGAGAGAAGGAGGGAGAAAAAAAGAGCGAGAGAAAGAGGAAGAGAGAGAGGGGAAGAGAGAGTGAGTGAGTGAGAGAGAGGGAGAGATAGAGCGAGGAAGAGAGGGAAAGAGAAGGAGGGAGAAAAAAGAGAGAGCGAGAGAGAGAGGAAGAGAGAGAGGGGAAGATAGAGTGAGTGAGAGAGAGAGAGAGAGAGAGAGAGAGAGAGAAGAATCATTTATTCAATCAGCCGGAAAATTGAAGTTTGACATGGCTCCCTGTCAAACACAGGACCTGACCCCCCACCCCCCCCCCCCCGCCCCCGACCCTCCCCCCCCCCCCCCCCCCCGGTGGACCTCTAAACAACTGGCTGCTACCATCTGGGGCCTGTCAACACAATGACAAATATAGTTATCTTCAGGTGAAATATGTAATGTCATCATTATTATGATGTCATATCATTTAAAGTCTTTTGTGAGTTTAAGCTCGTCACGTTTTGTTATTAGAGCCCCTCTGTCTTCCTGAATATTATTTTTAATATGCCTTCCCATGCATGAATTTCCCCAAAATGTTGTGGGAAGTGGATGTTGTACAGCAAAATGTCTTAAGTTGTAAATCTGTTACATTCACTCCAAATCAGTCGCAAAGTCGCAACATTCACCCAAATGCAAGCATAATTCATAAGACATTTCCATTATGCTTCAAGTGATGAGGAATTATGACGTCCATCACTCTGTTTTTCTCAAAAACTGTCAAACAAATACAACCCCACTCTGCACTTTTTGCTCAAATTACACTAAAAACTGCATCTTCAGGGTGGCTTCCATAAAAGGATCCAGTCATATTTGAAATTTACATAAATTAACCTTTTTGTTGTCTTCCTGTGGCATGTTTTGGTTTTTCTGGGTCAAAATTGGAGATTTCTCTTTTTCCACATTTGTTGTCACTTTTTACAATGTTTTTGTAGATGTTTATCCCTCTCTACTGATGTTTGCATAGCTGGTTTTTGCAGCATTTTTGAAGCTTTTTCCGAAATTTTGGAGACTTTTTTCAATGTTCAAATATTATTTAGTCAAAAAAAATATATTTAATAAAAAACCCAAATTCAATGAATTAGTGAACTGAGCCTTTAGCGTTGTAGTGAGCCATCCACGTTATTTTTTTGAGTATTTGGTTGAAAGGAAACCCAAATGTGTGACACAGGAACTTGTTGAAAATGGGTCAGATGTGACCCAGGACCAGGATTAAGAATTATTCTACTGTAAACAACAATTCTCACTTAATAAATCTCCAATATAAATCATAAATGACAACACGTTGATCTCGTGCTTGAAGTAATTTTTTATCTCAAAAACCTAAGACCAGAGGTCCGTTTATCCAGGTTTATCCAGGTTGATATTTTGAATTCTTGCCTCTATATTACTCAGTCCCTGCAGAAAAATTTGATTATGCAATCGCATAATTCAATGCATAATCAGCCAAAGTCCACATGTTTATGCGGGGGCGCAGTTTCGCTACATAAAATGTAGAGTTCCGCGTAAAATAACGGGGGACTTGCATGATTTCACAATCCTGCCCTTTTGTTGCAAAAAAAGTCACAAATTAGCAGAACGTTGAAAAATGTTGCGTTCACGTCACACAAGAGCAGCCATTTCCCCCTGTTGCCATGGGAACGTCACGAAGTGACGTAATTGAGCGACAAGACAAACACAGTCTCTTTTTCAACAAACCGCAATTTTTGCAATTTTTTGCAATTTTTTGCAAGAAATTGCGGGAACAATCCCCGCAATTTCATTGCATTAAATTGTATAAACACCCCGTATAGTCCATTGCATTTTTTTTTTAGAAAACATGCCGCATAATCAAGGATTTTTACCTGCAACAATCACAAAAAGACTCCGCATTTTTCTGGAAGGACTAATTACCATATTAATATTACAGTCAGTGGGAATTTAGCGTCTGAAAACCACAATTTTTTTACTTATGGAGCAATCACTCTTTGGAAATATAAATGATGAATGATGAATTATTGGGGCTCATTCTCCAGTTAGCTCACCGAGGATGTGATGTCTGAGGTCGTGAGTTCGAGACCCGGTCACGGCACCTACGGAAGCCCGATGCTGCCACGTCTGAAAAAATAAAATAAAGAAAGAATCAATATCACTCAGTCATAAAAGTTTGTTGTGATAACCTGTTGCACATCATTATAATTTCAATACGGTTACACATACAAACTTATCACGAGAAACTGTGTCTTGTTATAATTTAAGTATGCATCCAAAAGAAGGATTTTGAAGAATTTGAAACAATTACATTATTTATTACTTTATCAAGAGTTTCATGTTCTTTATGTTCTATAAATGATCACATTTCAATGTGAAACGTTGCATGTTACAACACTGTAAATTAAAACATAAAACCTTTCATAATGTGATATGAATATATATTGTAATAAGAAAATCTTGTCGTAATTTGATAAGTTTGTTGTAAAGATGTGAAAATATCTTGTTAAAACTTCCAATGGTATTTTTGAGGATGTCTTCGGGACTAATTTCTGGTATTGCAGCAGTTGTAATATAAGCAACTGATGAATAATAATACTAACAATAACTTAGTAGCAGCAGCTTCATATTATCTGTAGCAGTATTACAAACATTCATTTGCTGTCCTGTCATGTCTTGTCCTGTCCTGTCCTATCTTGTTCTGTGCTGTCCTGTCCTATCTTGTCTAGTCCTGTGCTGTCCTGTCCTGTGTTGTGTTGTGCTGTCCTGTCCTGTCCTGTCCTGTGCTGTGTTGTGTTGTGCTGTCCTGTCCTATCTTGTTCTGTGCTGTCCTGTCCTGTGTTGTGCTGTCCTGTCCTATCTTGTCCTTTCCTATCTTGTCCTGTACGTTGTTGACCTGTCCTGTCTTGCTGTGCTGTCCAGTCCTGTCTTGTCCTATGCTGTCCTGTTGTGCTGTACGTTGTTGACCGGTCCTGTCCTGCTGTGCTGTCTTGCCCAGTCCTGTTGTACTGTCCTGCGCTATCTTGTCCTGTCCTGTGTTGTGCTGTCCTATCTTGTCCTGTCCTGTCCCGTGCTGTAAGTTGTTGACCTGTCCTGTCTTGCTGTGCTGTCCTGCCCAGTCCTCCTGTGCTGGGCTTTGCAGTGCATTGTGGGCCGCACTCTGAGCGTGGAAGTGTGCTGCAGCTCTGCCTGAGGAGCAGTGTGTCTCCGTGTCTCCGTGTCTCCGTGTCTCAGGACGCAGCTCTCTGCTGCAGGGCACGGCTTGATTGATCACTAAATAGGGCCGATTTGAAAGTTTTAGTTATAACATTCCTGTAGAGCCCCTTAACACTTCAAACTTCAATTTTACGGGCTATTGAACTAAGCGTGTCCCTGACAAAATTGATATATGTATTAATTTACTTTAACCAGTGATTAATTACTATCCACACAGAATTATCCCAGAAGTTCTCCCTCCCCACTCTGAATTTGCATATTAATCAAATTCTAGTTGATAATTCAGATGAATAAATGGATTTAGCAGTGCTGGAAGGCATAACTCTCTCTCTCTCTCCGTTTCCACACATGCACTTTGTCTCTCGCCCTCCGCCCCTGGGGCCTGAGCTCTCTCTCTCCCTGGCTGCTAAGCTGCTTGTCGAGTGTATTAAAATCACAGGCGCGGAACGAGCTCGGCTGGCTATTTGGTGAAAACAGAAATTGCATGTCCACTTTTATGATGTGTTCATGCTGAGCAGGCTCTTCTTAATGTGGCCTGTCAGAGCAGCCGGGGATTTACAGAGAGCAGTCAGGGACCTGGAGTGTGTGCCGATTGTGTGTGTGTGTGTGTGTGTGTGTGTGTGTGTGTGTGTGTGTGTTGTGTGTACGGTACGGGCTTTTGGGGGTCACCTGTACACTGTAACAAAGTTACCATCAAATTTACAGTAACTTACTGGCAACAATTGTCCTGTAAGTTACTGTGAATTCTTTTTATAGTAAAAATACTGTACTTCCATTTACAGCATTTCATGTCTTCACTGTAAAATACAACACAACATAAGATTAAAAAAAAGTAAAAACAGTAGTTTACTGTACTATTTACAGTACTCTAGTGGCTATATTGGGAATTTTTTAATGCTTTGACTACTGTGATTTCAACTGTAATACTTAGACTACTGTGATTTTGTCATGGCGACAAGGTTGTAATGTAACGTCACAGCATTCTACTGTAAAAATGATATACAGTAGTGTTACTGTGAAATCTAAAGGAAATAACTGAGATTTCATAGTTATTTACAGTGTATGTAAAAAGTGTACTGATGATGTGAATGAATGCTTTGGAAAACAGTGTAGAATATGGTTAGAAGAAGGCGGAATAATAATAACACTAAATGTATGTACATTAATGTCTAAAACCAAAGTAAAAAAATGTAATGTCCACAACACTGCTTTATGCTCCCATTATTTAATGCTAAATGCAACGTTTTGACACTTCTGGGTCTTTTTTTGCTGATATTACATTTTTTCACTTTAGTATTTTCCATCTGACAGATGTATACACATTTTATAAATTTACTTAAATCAACCATATGCAAACAAATGGGATTCAAAGCAGGCAAACCCACTGAAGCCCAGTCTTTTTGATAGTAATATTCAAGATAAAGTATATGTTGTTGTAGTACAAATGGAATATATTGGGCCATTTGACCTTTTGTATATATCAAGGCTGTCAATCAATTAAAATATTCATGTCCTTATCGCACATTTTTGGTCCGTTCGAAATTTACTTTAAATGGGATATTTAATTTTTTTAAGTGATATTTGAGACTCAACATAACTCTGGTGGTGACATAAATCCCATCCACAGCATATACAAATAACTTTAGAGGCTTGTTGAGAGCAGTGTTTGAATTGGGGGGGTCCGACCCCCTTAGATGTGTCTTGGACCCTCCCAATAGAGATAACAGTTTGGGGTGGAAGGGGTTCTGAAAAAATCTAATAAAATATGTTAGCCTATCCAAAATGGTATGCATTGAAATGCAGTATTTCCATCACATACCAACCATTCAGGAAATAATCCAATGAGATGTTTTCAAACCCTCACTCCCTATTGGGCTGTACCATTTCTCCTGAACGTTCAGACTGTGTTCTTTACTGTGGTTTTTTTGATATCACTCCACTAGCTGTCAAAACGTGCGTACGGGGTATGGGCCCAGGCACTGGGGGCGCAGCCAAATTCCATCGTAACAGGAGGGAATCTGCATGAAAACTCAGGGAAGAGTGAGGGGTTCTCAAGTGTGTGAAATGGAGAGTGACGTCACCAGTTGAAACATGGAATGGTTTTATTAGCAAGCTAATAAAGTCACAGGAAACCGTGTCCAAAAAAATGGCAGGCAAAGGGAAATCCAGAAAAACAGGCAAGGGTCAAAAATCAAGGGAAAACAGGAACTCAGAATACAGGGCACAAGGAAAACCGCTCGAAGGACAGCAGACAACCTGGCACTGCTGGGGGGGGGGGGGGGGGGGGGGACGTGAAAAAATACCCAAGACAGGGGAGACAATGAGACACTGGTGCAAGACGTTAGGGACGGGACAGGTAATTACACAGGCGGGAAAATCTACAACAAGAAGTGAAACAAGACACAAGGGAGACCAGAGAACTTTCAAAATAAAAAAGGAAACAGCAAACATGAAACATGAAGTTTCCATTCTTTATTTCTTCTATTTAACATTTATTTCTGCTCACGGGTGATTGTTTCTTCAAGCCAAATACCGGTATTTTAATTTTTTAAGATTATTGTTTTGGACATTTTTAAGCCTTTATTTGACAGGATATGAAAACATGAAAGGGGAGAGAGGGGGAATGACATGCAGCAAAGGGAGTAAACCCGTGGGTACCCGCTCTACCAGCTGAGCTATCATGGCACCCCCAGCATCACTACTTAATGGCTCCTTGAAGTGGCGCTCAAGGCAAGAATGACGGAACGTTTCTTTAAAATTGAGGAAAAGAACAGATGCCCCAGCCACCTTTAAGTCCAAAGTCTGGACCCAAACAAAACCCACAAAGTGCAAAATGTGCAAGAACTGCCTGGTGTTTAACCTTATCACAGGCATTTGGTTTTCCAACCCATTCGCACCCCCAATGAGTCAAAATGAAACGCTTGGTTAGGTGCCTTTAGCGTTTGGTACTAAAAAGTCTCATTTAGCGTCTCAGTCAGACCGAGTGGAGCTGTAGCCTATTTTTATAAAAATTTGTGCTACGGAGCCATACCGGGAGCTACAAGGTAATGGAGCCTTTTATACATTGTCGTGTTTCTTAAGAAAAACAATGCTCAAATAGTTATTTGCTGTCAAAGTGGCGCCAAAATGAATGGGAGTCAATGGGATGCTAACGGCAGGTGATGGCTTGGTAGCATTAAGATGGCGCCATGGGAGCTACGCTTAGAGAGGAGAGGCTGACCCCCTTGGGTTTAGCAAGTGTATTTACAGTAAGGGGGAAATTCCACATAGGGACAATGGTTGGGGGGGGGGGGTGTGGATGGGTCAAACGCAGGACTTTCACCCAGGAGAGCAGGGTTTGTGTCCCACGTGTGTCCTTAACCGTCCCGTTATCCCCGCGTGTCACGGAACCGTAAGCCCACCCGTGACCTTTTCCTGAACCCAGCAGCCTCAAAAGGAACGCCAATAGTCCGAGCCAGCGCGTTGTAGAGGCTAAGCCCCAGCTTCAAGCCCCCGAGGTGCCTTTCCACCAGTAGAGTAATTGAATTAATTTGACCTTTTTTGATCAATGAAAGTCCAAGTCGTATTTGCAATTAACACCATTGATTCTATTTATTTCCATAGTTAATAGTCTAGACCAGGGGTCTTCAACAGGGGGTCCGCGACCTCTAGGGGGTCCGCGGAGGTACTGCATGGGGGTCGCGAAAGTTTTGGTTGATTAGACTTTTTTTTATATCCCCCCCTGCAATTTTTTCCACTAATTGAAATGTCTTTAAATCCACATTAACTTGAATTCAACACACTGTAGTAAACAGATAAATGGAGGCAGAAGATGTCTTTCAGTCATCAATGCACACATGGCACTATAGGACCAGTTTGATATAACACAATTTTATACAATATATATAATTAGGGGGTCCCCGCTCCATCTCGCCATCAGTTTGGGGGTCCTTGGCCTGGAAAACGTTGAAGACCCCTGGTCTAGACAAATTACTGCCTTCATGTATGCTTATGTGGTGTTGCTGTGCGTGTGTGTCGCAACAAGGTCAAAAAGTGGATGTGTTTCCGGGTTGCACCTTAGGAACCAAAGATTGGTTCCTATTTATACTAAGGGCGCTAATTGGTTCTTACACGCGTGTTATTACGCTATGGGAGACCTTTAGCGTCAATAACAAAAGGCACCTGACCAAGAGATGGGAGTGAGATGTGGATTTGGCCTCTAGTCCTACATGGGAACCCTTTCAGAGCTTGATCCTCCCATGTACCTCTGTTCTAGGTGTCAGGCCCAGACTGAGCGGTAAGAATGGAAGGACAAGGAGTTGCTTATGTGCACCTGCAGGTATGATTCTAAATTGTTGGTTTGAACCAAGAACTGAACTGAAAATAAAAGATATAGTCCCCCATTATGCTCATGATTCCCAGATAGCTCAGCTGCTGTCTGATACTTCACACCTGCGGGGATGGTATCTTTATTTTCTCTATTTAAAAAGATACATTTACAAACATGCAGTCATCACATAACAGATCCATGAAGTGAACAAAATAAAAATACGTGTGTGAATAAAAATTTACAGACAGACATTTGACAGATGTACAAAACCTCGTTAATGTAATGGACAACAGGTGTTCTTAATTAAATAGATATATCAGGTATGGTTATATATCAGGTATAGCTTTCTTAATTGTTACTAATTTAAGAGATTAAAAACATATGTCAATTTCAATTTGGTATAGTTGAAAGCATGGTCTTGAATTTAAAAATGATTTTTGTCCTCTCAAGCTCAGAGACGAAGTGCTCAGGGAACCTGCTCTTATTCCTCTACTGACCCCTTGTGGTGGCTCAATCATATTACAGCTGAGCTGGAAATAATTTCTCACATTATGGTGATTTATGCTCTTTATTGATGTGTGAAATTACACTCAGGCCTGACATGGTACATTCCTAGAGAGGATGAAGCCGTCCCTAGCCAGGAGCTACATGGGTTTAAAACTAGTACTAAACTGTTGAATTAGTGGTCACATGGTTATAAGGCGTTGATGAGAATCAGAACTTATCTAAAATACATTCATATATCAAGCTACAATTTCATAGTGATGTCACAGGGTGGCAACAAAGAGCTATTTAAGTATTTTCCTTGACTCAAAGTGAACGCTCACTCACCTGAGATTCATTTGGATGAATTGTAATTTCCCCTTGTGGCACTAATAAAGGATTTATTATTATTAGATTAAGCTAGAAGAAGGTAAAGTTAGCGGCTCAGTCGCTCCAAAAATGCTTAACCCTTGTGTTGTGCTCACATCAAATTTGACCCATTTTGAAAAAAAAAAAAAATATCCGAAAAGTGTCTTTCGACTAAATTTTCAGATAATAATTATGCAGCTTGCGGTTGTTTCATTCAATATTATAGCATCAAAAAATTAATTTATGAAAGACCATTAACCCTTGTGTTGTCCTTGGGTCCCGTTTCTAAGTGTTTTATACCAGAAATGTGGATTTCTTTCAACCGAATTGCCCAA
>NW_022605596.1:233109-233221 GCF_008692095.1 Etheostoma spectabile | reverse complement strand
AACATGAATGATTCCATACAACATTACTTTCATTGAATTTTTAGGGTTTTTATTTAGTCTTTTGGCATTTGAGTTATTTTGTTTAATGGTTTCAAAACAGTATCCGGACTAA
>NW_022605596.1:232977-233099 GCF_008692095.1 Etheostoma spectabile | reverse complement strand
CTACCCATCTGAGATCCACTCAACATCCTCTGGTCTTAATTATTAGTCAAAATAATTCCTAATTTCTGCGTTTAACTAAAAACGGATGAATAATTTGATCTAAATGAGGTTTGTTGACCATG
>NW_022605596.1:232862-232967 GCF_008692095.1 Etheostoma spectabile | reverse complement strand
AATAAGAATAAAAAAACCTATTAAACCAGCTCAGGTTTTTTTTTAAAAAAAAACAAAAGCTGGAAAAAGTGACAAATAAATCAGAAAAAGCAACAAAAACATCAG
>NW_022605596.1:231987-232852 GCF_008692095.1 Etheostoma spectabile | reverse complement strand
AATAATAATCATTTTCAATTTTGACCGGGAAGGACAAGTTCATGGTTAATGGGAAGACAACACAAGGGTTAGAAGAAGGGATTCAAAAGTCCAAAAATAAGCTTCAAAAACATGAGAAAAAAAAATAAAAAGTGTCATGAGGCTCGGAAAAAGAAATTGACAAATACATCAGGGGAAAAGCAACAAAAAGTTTTGAAAAATACAACCAAATGTTGAATAAAAACTTAAAATTTTGACCCAGAAATACAAAAAGCTGCACTGTCGACGGGAAGACAACACAAGGGTTAATAACGTTTGAGCCCACAATCTGGTCTTCCTCAGGTGTATTTGATGGCGGTGACCCATGACCCTTATCTGTTGTCATCACAGGGTCAGAGGTCATGTGATATGTGAAAAAAAATGGATTGAGCTTCCTGGATAAAGTGTGAACCACTGGTGTCTTTTGAGGAGCCAGTCCCTTACCCACAAATGTGAGAATGTTGATGTTTTTTCCAAAGTTATTTGATATTTTTAATATTGACATGTTCAGCTCTTATTGTGAAGGCCCATTTTTTGGATTAAAAAACTGAAAAGGGGTCAAATTGGACCCGAGGATGACATGAGGGTCAATACCATGAATGTTTGGGTTCAATGGGGATTGTTGAGTTTCTGTAAATAACAGTGCAGAGTCTGGACCTGCTCAATGTGATAACTGTTGTGATTTGGCGCTATAGAAATAAAATTGATGAAATTAGAGTTTTTTAGTAGATATCCAGTGCTCTCCCAGCTGATGCTGCTCATTAATAATGAAACTGCCCATAGGGATAAAGGTGTGTAACTTGATTAAGTGGTGCCGCAAAAATAATCTGTCCCTTAATGTGGAGAA
>NW_022605596.1:231818-231964 GCF_008692095.1 Etheostoma spectabile | reverse complement strand
AGGAAGAACAAACTCACACATACACCTGTCTATATTAACAACTCTCCTGTTGAAATTATCAGCTCGTTTAAATTCTTAGGCGTCCATATTTCAGACTCCCTCACATGGTCGTTTTATGTCGGATGTGCCATTAAGAAGGCACATCA
>NW_022605596.1:226222-231808 GCF_008692095.1 Etheostoma spectabile | reverse complement strand
TTATTTTTTGAGGTGTCTTAAGAAATATGGCATGTCCCTTAATATTCTACAGTTGTACAATTGAGAGTATACTGACAGGTAACATTGTGGTGGGGTTTGGTTCGGCTACTTCACATGATTATCATCTTCTGACAAAGGTGGTCAAAACTGCGTCTAAAATCATCGGCGCTCCACTTGAACCACTGCAACATGTTTATTGGAAACGTACTATGAAGGCACGTAGTATTATGCGGGATTCTAGTCATCCGGCGTATAACCTTCGTTTGCAGAGTATCCAAACGCGTACATCACGTTATAGGGATAGTTTTTATCCTCACGTAATAAGGTGACTGAATGAGGGCACAGCAGGAAGGAGGGCTGGGGTCTGTGTTTAGTCACTTAGCCACTGTTTATTGTGGTGGTTTAATGGTTTTATGTTCTTATATTATTATTGTTATTGTAGCTGTTACTGTTGACTGGTGCTGAGAGAGTGCAATAAGGCATATTGTATTTTATTGCTGTGGTACGCTGTACTTAGGTGCATATGACAATAAACTCGAACTCATTTAGTTTACCCTCTGTACAACAATCTTCTGGAATTTTGGATTATAAGCGTTTTACTGCTATGAACCACAAGAGGGCATGTCCTCACTGTGTATGGCAGGGGTCTTCAACGTTTTCCAGGCCAAGGACCCCCAAACTGATGGCGAGATGGAGCGGGGACCCCCTAATTATATATATTGTATAAAATGGTGTTATATCAAACTGGTCCTATAGTGCCATGTGTGCATTGATGACTGAAAGACATCTTCTGCCTCCATTTATCTGTTTACTACAGTGTGTTGAATTCATGTTAATGTGGATTTAAAGACATTTCAATTAGTGGAAAAAATTGCAGGGGGATGTAAAAAAAAAAAAGTCTAATTAACCAAAACCTTCGCGACCCCCATGCAGTACCCCTTGTTGAAGACCCCTGGTGTATGGTATTTGAAAGAATAACTCCAGGCTTACTTTTCTTCATCATTGGAACCTATGACATGCGTGTAATTTTCTCCAGTTAACAGCTCTTCTGTCAACACCTCGCTGAGACATAACAGACAAAACCCATCACTACTTTTTCCTAACACATCTTTATTAACCATGGTATGTTTCCTGGTAGTATTGTGTCGCTCTTTCCGCTGTGAAGATGATGGGACGTTCTTAAAGAACAGTGAAGAGAAACCAAACCCATTTCTTCACATTATGTGATAGAACAGAGCTACTTTTGTTCAAACTGTCATAACTGCTATTGCTAAAAACTGACCAGTTGGTCTCACTTAAGGAGAGATGCTCAAACTTAAAGCCAGTAGATTAAGTCATAAGCCAAAAACTGTCTGACATTATCTTTTTGAAGGCCAAATTTAGCTCCAGTCAGGGTTCCTATGATAAGTTCTGCAAAGACGTTTCTGCGTTTTAAAACACAGTTAATAGTGTACAGCTCATAGTGTGTTCAACAATAATATCAGATCTCCATCTTTTGTACCATATTTAAACCATATTGCACTTTTTTACCTCATTTCAAATAATTTGGTTGATTTATGGAAGACCTGAACGCCAAAGGTTCAACTAAATATAAGATAAATAGCAAACATTTGGATTTTAATCCTGTGTAAACTGGAGAATGTGTATCAGCCTCCTATAAGAGAACATGAGTCACCGATATCTATCATTCTAAACTCAAAACCACTGAATAGCTTAATCTTCTTCAATATAATAAAAGTAAATCATTTAGTAGTCCCACAAGGGGAAATGACAATTTACACTATTACACACAGGCCTGAATTACACACACATGCTCAGTACCTATACATGCACTAAATGAAGAGATGCCAAAGGTGTGTGTGTGTGTGGGGGGGCTGCCCATGGGAAGCAGTTTGGGGTTCGGTGCCTTGCTCAAGAGCACCTTGGCAGTGCCAAGGAGGTGAATTGGCACCTCTCCAGCTACCAGTCCACCACCATACTTTGGTCCGCACGGGGACTTGAACCAGCGACCCTCTGGTTCCCAACCCCCTATGGACGGAGCTACTGCCACCCCACAATAGCTAAATGAGTCCTAACTATCTTTGTCTCTGAGCTCTGTACAGGCAACGGCCGGAATGGAATAAAACTGAACAGACACATCCGTCTTGGCTTGTCAAGGTATTTCTGACCCTGCCAATGGGCCACTGAGTTCTGGGGAATCGAGGAACTATCAGGACAAAGTAATCCAAATTTAGGTTTCCTGAAGATTTTTGAGGTAAAGCTGCATCCCACCGTCTCATTAGGAGGATGTTTTGAGGCGTACCTTAGCAGTTTCGAGATAAAATCCAATCTACCACTATTAACACCGTGTACAGTAGTCTTCAAAAACAGCCCAGGTCCTGACTTCCACCTGAAGGGCATTCTTTATCAAGCAGACATCCCTTTCCCCAAACACCCCTGAAGTGGGGGACGCCTGGCAGGTTGAACTGGATAATGATGATGGCCCATTCTGAAGGGTCACATGGAGGTCATATTCCAGATTTGCACCATCAATAGGAGCAGGGACGTAGCAGCGTGGGATTGATATTGTACTGAGGTGCTCTCGGCATCCAGACGATCCAGAGCAAAATCAGGATCATCCCAGTCTCTCCTTCTGGACCACAGCTGCTGACTATGCACCTTTGCCCGTGTCATAAATGGCACCATGAATCCCAGGAACTATCTGACTGGCTAATACCTGGTAGGTCCGTGCTGAATGTTCAATGGGCCAGGGATGATAACCAAGAGTGTCTTTGGCACAATGCCACCTGAGGCCTAGAGCAGGTTCTATTGGGTGGGTTCTGTGTTGGACTAACCGGTTTCATAGCGACTTACCTTGCCTCAGTAGTGGATTACTGGCCCACAATTCCAGCCAATTGGCAACAGTTGATGGTAGGGGTGGAGGGGTGGAAGCCTCATCCTCCACTGCAAATAGGTGAAGGGGTATTTAAATTGAAATGTGGAACTAATGCCATTGATATGAACCTGTGCTAATCTAGATACATTATGCGGTGTATAACCTACTGTAGGACAACAAACAATATGTGATGGTTACTGTGGTAAGGTGAAATAAAGTCATGCTACTGCATTCATTCAATATTTGTTTTCAGGTGAGAAATCTGAAAAGCTGCAAATGTAAGTGTCACTGAATCACATTGAAATATATCTAAAAAGTGCAAATATGTTGAAGAAGAAGAAGTATTCAAGAGCAGAGATAAGGGAGGCAGGAGCAGTTAAACAAGGATTTATTATTTCCACAGTCCAAGGGAAACACAGGGAGCAAAGAATGAAACAGCCAAATTCAAAAAAAACAAAAAGGGTCCAGGGAAAAAGACAAGACAAAAACAGAACTGGGAAAAACAGATCACAAGGAGGAAGAAACACACACCGACAGGAACAACTACACACATGAGGCAACAAAACGGTCTGACAAGTGCCAAAGGGAACCCCGAGGTTAATTACAAAAGGTAACGAGGTAACGAGGAACAGGTGATACGTCAGGTGAATCCCATCAGAGCGGGGCGGGACAATCAGACAGACAGGAAGTACAGCTGGAGACAAGATTTCAAAATAAAACGGGAAACAGAACAGACAGACACTCACAGGGGAACGCAAGACGGAAACTACCACACAAGACCGGGGAGGAAACTAAGACACAAAACACGAGGGGTTGGGTTACAAAAATTAAATTGATGTGCGATTTAGTCAAACTTGATTATTTGCATTTGGTCTGAAAAGACCTTCACGCTAAATTTACCTTTTATTTTCCACTTGTCTTTAGGAAAAACTCATTAAACTACAGCTTCAACTCAGATATATGCCAACAACATTGACTACTTGGCAGCAACCAAAGCATCAAATTATGTATTTACTTTAAACATTTGACAAACATACTGTTCATATTGTAATATAATAACATTATACTATTTATCCCGGTATCCTTGCACTATGCTCCATATTTAAATAATTTTTATTGCACTCTTTGTTAACTCATGCCTCTATATTGTTCTGTTTAGAGTATGTATATATTGTGTGTATATCTCAGTGTGTATATTTTTGTTTTGGTTGTTTTGTATGTGTAAGCACAGTGTGAGTAACGATGCTCCAAAGAAAAGGTCTTCGCATGTGTCCTCATACCTGGCAAATAAAGCTGATTCTGATTCTGATTCTGACATTAAATGATTTATTAAAATGTATTTTCCTTTCTCCTGTTTGTTTTGAAGAACTGGGGAGACCATGCCTTGGTGTGTTCCTGTTCACTCCACCAACAGCGAGCTAGATGTATGTACTCCTCACACTGTAAGTGGTGTTTGTGTGGAGCACTTGTCTGTGGATGTAAACCAAGCTCGGCCTGCAGTCTGCTTCACTCTGCGTTAATTCGAACCATCCATACTCACTCAGAAAGAGTATTTACTCACACTGGGAACCCTGCAACCATGGGAGATACAGCAGAGGTATGGCGAGGGGGGAGGGGAAGGGGGTGGACAAGGAGTGTGTGTGTTGGGGAAGGGTGGATGCTGAAAACAAAAGAACAGAAAGAGGGAGAATTTTTTTGCTCTATGTGTGTGTGTGTGGGTGTGTGTGTGTGTGTGTGTGTGTGTGCGCATGCATATGCGGTGGTACCTGTGCTCTGTCTCAATCTGTCAGCCGCTCTGACACTGAGATCTATCCTGCAGCAGTGGGCAGAGAGAGGAAAAACTGAACGAGAGGACAGTAATTAAACCTTGAGTGCGTGCGTGCGTGTGTGTGTGGTGTGTGTGTGTGGTGTGGTGTGTGTGTGTGTGTGTGTGTGTGTGTGGTGTGTGTGTGTGTGTGTGTGTTGTGTGTGTGTGTGTGTGTGTGTGTGTGTGTGTGAGGTGTGTGTGTGCAAATTCACTTTTGCTGCTTCTTATGTTACATGCATTTTTGCATGTTGTCTCAACTTACATGCACACAGTGTATATCATGCATGTCAAATGTAAAAGGTGTGTGTGTGTGTGTGTGTGTGTGTGTGTGTGTGTGTGTGTGTGTGTGTGTGTGTTTGACACTTTTATTGCCAGGGGAAAGAAGCAATATCTCGTCTACAATGCCAGACATGGGTGACAAAATGGGGTCTTAATTTGCTTTAGGGAGCTGTGACTCTCTCTATCAACTCTGCATCAGCGCTAAAGTCAATCACCCAGCATGCTGAGCGACAGGACCAGGCTACACTCCACATTTTTATTAGACTAATGTTTATTTACAGCTGCAAACCCCAAACAGCCTTTTTGTTATTGTGCACTGATCCCATTTCTGGGACTATGATGAAGTCAGGAGTAGGTTAGGTTGAGGAGTGGAGCAGTGGTTGCTGTAAACCATGTCAAGAGGCTGAGTGGTGGAATGTGTTTAGGTTTCATTAGGGCTTAAGATGAGTCGCTTCAGGCTCCAGATGGAGGATCAGGACTGCAGTGCAGACCAAAAACAAGTATGTGAAACCGGTAAACTGGACGTCAAAGCCATGGATTCTAGTTTGACCAGGTTTTTAAAAGCTGTGTTTTCATCCAATTGCTGTCTTTGCTTCTTTTGTGCTTTGAGCAAATCACTCCGCCC
>NW_022605596.1:225876-226212 GCF_008692095.1 Etheostoma spectabile | reverse complement strand
AAGTAGCAGTGCTTCGGCTTCTGAGAATTTAGTTCCCAGTTTGTATACGGTTAAAAGATGGCTGTGTCTCATGTGACCTTACTTTTTTTTACACGCTGTGACTAGACATCCATCCATCCATCCATCCATCCATCCATCTTCGTCCACTTATCCGGTATCAGATCATGGGAGGAGCAGCTCCAGCAGGGGACCCCATGCTTCCCTTTCCCGAGCCACATTAACCAGCTCCAACTGGGGGATCCCAGGGTGTTCCCAGGCCAGGTTGGAGATATAGTCCTTCCATATAGTCCTGGGTCTTCCCCGAGGCCTCCTCCCAGCTGGACGTCCCTCCACCTA
>NW_022605596.1:225761-225866 GCF_008692095.1 Etheostoma spectabile | reverse complement strand
TTCCCCGAGGCCTCCTCCCAGCTTGACGTCCCTCCACCTAGTCCTGGGTCTTCTTCTGTGTACCATAGTGCTCTGCACTTCTTAACTAACTCTTATTCCCGTACT
>NW_022605596.1:225567-225751 GCF_008692095.1 Etheostoma spectabile | reverse complement strand
CATTGTACGCTGTATGAACTGGTAGGCTGGCCGTCATTAAGTCTACGTAGACAACTTAATATGCATATTTTTCTATAAAAGACCATGTTGGGTAAACTGGCGGTCTACTTATGTAATCTCCTCAAGCAGAATTCCAGCTGTTTTTATCTCTGGTCCACCAGGTGGCGCTCTTACCAGGTACCAA
>NW_022605596.1:217285-225557 GCF_008692095.1 Etheostoma spectabile | reverse complement strand
TGAGCTGGGGAAAAAAGCCTTCTCTTACTTCGATGCATGGTCTTGGAATAACTTGCGAAACTTGCTAAATTCAAATGATCTAGTCCCATTAAGACCATGTTAAAATGTCATGTAGCACAAAAATGTAACTGCCACATGTAACCTGTTACTTTTCTGTACGTCTGATGCTTGTTTGCTTGTTTTGACTATGCTGTATTTCTACTTAAATTGTAACTGGCGTGCCTGGTCTTGGCCAAGTCTCCCTCGGAAAAGAGAGTTCAATCTCAAGGGACTTCCTGGTTAAATAAAGGTTAAATAAAAATAAATAAAGTAATACCGCACCCGCTGCGCAGATTCTCCGACCAATCTCCCGCTCCATTGTCCCCTAATTAGGAACATGTTGCCGTTATTTTGTCACTTATTGGGAGCCGTAGGCTAGTTGGTTACCTCCAGCATCTGTGCTAAGCTACGCTATGCGGTGGGTGCGCCAGACATAGTTAGGACACACACAGAGATCAGAAGGTATGTATGGACTTATCTAACTCTGGGGGATACGGTGAATGAGATAAAGTCCCAATAACTCGGCATGCTCCTTTAAATAGCTTTTACTGTATTGTGTAAAGATTTAACTTGTTGTTTTCTTTTGCAGGGTGCAAATGTTCCACCAAAACAAGTTCCTTCCTGAAACTTTTTTGCAGAGCCACCAACGCTGTGTTCGGAGCTCTGTGCCACCCAAGACAATTGTGATCTGCCAAACAACCCAGAGAGGTTTTTGGAGAAAGGTCTGGCAATGAGTAGTCTATTTTCTTGACGTTCCCCCCGGATTTCACCTATTTAGGCCGGATATGCAGTGCCTTGGGCTTCCTTTGTGTTGACGCTCTGACCTCTGGTGGATTTCTGAGGACTATGGTTACCTGGTCCTCAGATCTCTGCAGGGTAAATCACAGAGACAGCTAGCTAGACTATCTGTCCAATCTGAGGACTTGTGGTTACTGGTCCTCAGATCTCTGCAGGGTAAATCCAGACAGCTAGCTTGACTCTGTCCAATCTGAGGCACTGTGTTACTGGTCCTGCAGATCTCTGCAGGTAAATCCAACAGCTAGCTAGACTATCTGTCCAACTGAGGACTAGATGTTTTACCTGGTCCTCGAGATCTCTGCCAGGGTAAATCCAGACAGCTAGCTAGACTATCTGTCCAATCGGAGTTTTCTCTCGCACCACTACAACTACTTTTGAACGTACACGTTCCACCAAAACAAGTTCCTACCTGAAGCTATTTTGCCACGGCACCACTTTTCACGGTGCTTACCAAATGTGATTTTTCTCCCATCCCATCCCCGACCCTCCTCCGCGGCGCAGCAGTGGAGGAAGGTCTGGCAAAGCGAGACTAGGGAATGACAGACTTGTCTATTGCCTATATGGTATTTTCTCTTAATGAACCTGTTTGCTTTGGGTGTGTGTGTAATTTTTTAGACTGGTAAATTGGAGCTTGATAACAGCTGGTGGCTGCAATACACCAATCCTGTGCAAGTTGCGGTGTGTGTGTGTGTGTGTGGTGTGTGGTTGTGTGTGGTGTGGGTGTGTGTGTGTGTGTGTGTGTTGTGTGGTGTGTGTGTGTGTGTGTGTGTGTGGTGTGTGTGTGTGTGTGTGGGGTGTGGTGTGTGTGTGTGTGTTGTGTGTTGTGTTGGGTGTAGGTGGGGGGCTGTGCGTAGCCGCGGCCAGCTTTGGAGGGTAATCCATCTCCATCTTTTAAATGATTATCTCCATTAATCTGCTGTAAAGTAATAAAGTAAACACCATTCCCTCCACCTCCTACCCTCGTCCTCTTCCCGCTCCACCTCCTCCTCCGCCTCTGCTCTGGATGGAGGTTCATTAAGTCTTTAGTACATTAATACGTCTTCATGTCCCCATACCGTTCCTATCACCTGGTGCTTGGGGCCCCTCGAGGCCCCAGTAGTGATTCTCTCTCTTTCTCTCTGTCTCTGTGCATGAAAAGGGGAGATGAGAATGAAGTGGCTGCGGTTTGTGTGTGTGTGTGTGTGTGTGTTTGTGTGTCTTTCTAAGAGTGTCACTGAGTGGAGGTGATGAGCTCAGTGGATTTAATTTTGCGATGCGGGACTCAGATGGCCCCGGCGGTCGCCACGGTAATTTGCCTGATCAGGTTTGAGAATTGTTGCTGTTGGTGATCAATCATCCGGGTTGTCACAGCGACTGGGGGCCCGGTCGGCATGAAGCCACTTGTAATTGGCGCTAGATTGATGTGGCCATGTTTCCCTCGCATGTCGAACAAAAGTTTGGTCAATTAAAGGTTGTAAAATTACAACCCCCTCCGACACACACACACACAAGCAACTGATAGTGTTGTGTGTTGTGTGTGTGTGTGTGGTGGTGTGTGGGTGTGTGTGTGTTGTGTGTGTGGTGTGTGTGTGGGTGTGGTGTGTGTGTGTGTGTGTGTGTGTGTGGTGTGTGTGGTGTGTGTGTGTGTGTGTGTGTGTGTGTGTGTGTGTGTGTGTGTGAGAGACAGAAAGAGAGAGAGAGAGAGAGAGAGTGATGGGACAGTAAGGCAGAAAAAGGTCTGGTATGTTTCAGACTCTGACATTGTTTATGTTGTTGAGTGTTGCCGTGCTGCCTCTACTTATTACTGACTAAAACATACCATAATTCTATCACATACTCATACACAAACAGGTAGGACATCGCTCATTAATCATGGTAGCTTGCGTAATTACTTTACATTTGGTCATTAGCTGACTTTCTGAACTCATGTGACTCCATAAAGTAATGCCACACACTCTATGTGTATCTTATTATATCTACGCCACTGTGTGTCCCACTTCTATATTATGTGTGAATACAGTGCAGTACATATGCACTGTTTTGCAAGTTTTCAGAAGGGATCGGCACACCAAGACCCCCACCAGCACCTGCTTCTCAGCTGGCTACATACCTGACCTTTCTATTGGAGGTGGTGGGCACACAAGCTGCAGCCCCATGTCACACCAATGTGTACAAAGAAGTGGAAGGAAGTATTCCTATATGTTCAGTAGGTACCTGACAAGAGCATAGTTTTATCATAGGGGGAGGGATATGGTTAAACTTCAAATTAAAGTGCCCATATTCTGCTCATTTTCAAGTTCATAATTGTATTTAGAAGTTGTACCAGAATAGGTTTACATGGTTTAATTTGTTAATTTTGCTCTCAAAGTGCATCATATTGATGCATTTTATTAGAAAATGTACAGCATTTTCTTCCGGGGGAGCATGCCCCCGGACCCCCCCTACAGGGACGAGGTCCACCCACCGTATCCTTGTCACCTTTTAACCCCTCGCCAGTTTGCATTCCTGTATAATATGTCATATTTCTGCATAAAATAATACTAACTATGGTATGTTTTTAAGTTGTGTATTGACATTATGCAATTTTTGTGCTACATTGACAAGTGGCTCATGCTAAAGTTTGGTGGCTGACCTGCAAGGTTACATCATAACACTACAACATTCAACACACTCATGAAGTCATTTTTAGTATTTTTATTTTGAACACGTGCTCAGCTAACCCATGATTAACTTCCCCAAGTAACGTCAGCTGTAAGGGTAGCAGGGCTGCATGAAATATTTACTGGATATCGTTATCGCGATATCACGTTGCGCAATATTATATCAATTGTGTCGCGATAAGTTTGCTATGTTTTTTTGTTTCTACTTTTATTGTTTCTAATATGTCCTGTTCTGTTGACACGCCCGTTATTTATTGTTTTTGTACTGTACAAGTGTAAAACATGAATCACAATAATCATAATAAATATCGCAAAATCACATTTTGGCAACATTGTGACTAATGGGTCATGGGCCCTAATGGGTGGTTAACTGATCTATCGCTAAGTTAGCCAGCTAGCGCACCCCGGTCCGTCTGCCTCACGCCCCACCGCTAAGAGACTTCAGTTGGGATGAGACAACGTCCTCCTGGGGGGGGACAGCCACAGCTAGCTCCCATCAAGCAACTACAGCTAACCCAGCGCTGGGTGCTAACGCAGCTAACATCCATTGGGAACAGACCTTATCGGACCCCAGATGGCAAATTAGACAGGGGCCAAAGTATGTCTCCCAGCAAGGACGAGTACGTCACAAAAACCCTTTGCCCCCGGTGCGGAAAACATCCGAAGGGGAGACACTGACGTTTGAACTATATCGTGATATTGTGGTTTTAGCTGCTGGCTTACGTTGGGTAACAAACGTACATATTAAAAGTGAAATTAAAGGGTCTTGTCCAAGTTTCCGTATGTTGAAGGTGGGAATGAGAACAGAATCCCACGTCAGCTAAATCTAAACAGCTTGAGAAAGTTCCCAAACTTTTTAAGTTATGAATTCCCCATTTGTCCTCAAATCCCATGCTTCAAAACATATTCTCATATTCTAATGACCAAAATAACAACTCATCTAAACTGATATCCTTAATATCCTGAGAACCCCCTGTAATCACTCTCAAGGAGCTCTGGTGGTTTCTGGTCGTGACTATGTGAATGTCTGTCACAGAGACAGAAAGGCGTACAGCAGCCATGGTTAGGGAGCCTACTTTCCAGATCGGGGTCGAGGGTTAGAAGCCATCATAACTTCTGGGTGAGTGTGTTTCTCCAGCTTCCTGGGGCTGGTCGGAAGCTCTTGACTGCACGCCTCTCAGGCCTGTCACGGTCAGAGATATTTACGAGCTGGAAAGCACAGAGTTCACACACTCCTTTGGCCCAACGGGTACTGGTCTATAAATACACAATAGGGCAAAATGCGATGTGGCCCCTAACTCTGCTACTTTGGGCCCTAGCTGCAGCATTCACCTGGACCAAAGCAGCTCATGGGAGATGGCAACAATGTAAAACTAGTGATCAGTTGAGGACTGGTACACTCTATATCTGGGTTGGTAGTATTGTTTGTGTCAGTACCCATTTTCTATGTACCTATCGCAAATCTCCAAAAATCATTCCACACGTCTTTGACTGGAGGTCACATCAGGACACAACCACGTCCCCCTCATGTCACGTCAGTGTGGCCCTGTCCACTTCCTGAAAGACCCAGACTAATATTACAATACCCTAATTGCATTCTCATGCTAAAATACATTTACTTTATCCAGTTGTGCTTAAGATACAAGATGTAATATTTCTGCATTGAAATGTCTCAAAACAACCATCTATGTGATATATTTTGTTGAGTTGTGTACTTACAGTTACCCAAATGTTTTCAACAATGTTCAAACCCAGAATGATACCCTCTGACCGCTCTAGTTACTCTAACTTACGTCAAAACACAGGATACATGATGCGTTCGAGAGTGTTTTCTAAATCGTACTCACTAACCCCAAGCCAGCTTTTTTTCTGCCACACGGCATCATATTTTTGTATTGATTTCATTTCACACAGCAGAGACCTAATTTATTGATGTGACATTTCAACACGGATCGATCCAGTTTAACGTTAGTACAAAGTGCTACGTTGACAAGTAGCTAAGGGACCATTTGGTATTAATGGAATGGACCACTGGAGGAAAATAGGGGAGGGTTGTGTATTTTTATTCTTTTTTGTGGGGAGGGTCACTCAACATTTTTTAGTCTGGGGGGGTGGTTACCCAACTTTTTCATGCATGAAAACAGCCAAATTTCAAAGTGACATACACTTACATCTCCATCTCTGCTGATTGGGAATGATTGAGATTTCTCTTGCACAGCTACCAGAAGACTTACAACTTTCAGACAGGTTGCTCACGTGACATCTACGTCTTCAAGCTCAGTTGGAGGCTGAGCAGAAACGCTCAGCACCACCGGGAAAGAGCTCCTAATAGACTTCACTGGTCTCTGTTGAAAACATTGGCGTCACGTTGTCCATTTCTTCTACTGTCTATGGTTATTCTCCGCATGGCAGTAGATATGAGCAAAACACACAATAGGCTCTCTCCAGGCAATAGACATAGCCTTCAGTGACAAAGATGTGCAGTGTTGTCCTGGTTGGATCCCGCAGAATGAATCCCTTTTCTGTTTTATTGTATTACTTGCAGTATTTACAGTGTACACTATGCTGTGTACTCAGTTGTGAATATACAGTAGATTTTTACTTTAATTTTTTTGTGTGTGGCCATTTTAGGCCTTTATTTGATAGGAGAGCTGAAGTCATGAAAGGGGAGAGAGAGGGGGAATGATATGCAGCAAAGGCTATGAATGGGCGTGCGCTCTACCAGGTGAGTTACCCTGGCGCTTGTGAATAACCGTTTTTAATTTGTATGTACAGTAATGCAAACAAAGACATCAACAAGAAAGATTTGTGGCATCTCTCAGAGTTATGTGCCAGACTCTCTTGAAGATTCTTCTCCTTTAATGATGAAGATGTCTGACCTGATGTCCACATAAGGAGCGGCTCAGTAACTCTATCCAGCTGCTGGATGATGTTGTGTCTAACGCCAGTCTGTTTACTGGTTTGTTGCTCCTCTCAGGTCCTCTTGGCCTCTGATGTGGGCTGACCCGAGATCTGCTTGTTTTGGGTCGGAACAGTCCATTAGGCCAATTAGAGCTGACCTTTGACATCTACAAAACGAGAGAGTGGGACAGAAGGAAGGATTATATTCATTCACATTTCAATTCAAAGGGGCTTTATTGCCATGGGAAACACACATTTACATACCATAAAAACACAAATGCACATACCATAAGTAAGTTCTTAGTTCCTTTCCGACAGTCAGGGCCTACGTTCGGTCTCTAGGGGTCCCTGTCCACCATCACCAGTGTCTAGGCTCCATGTCTGGCTTCTCTCCCCCTTTTAAATATTTTTAACGATGGAGTTTAATCCCCAAAGACATTTCTTAACACAGTAAGCACAATACAGTAAGTACAATAAATCTTCCCTTCCCTCTTGATTGAAAGATAAACATATAGTGCTATATGTACAGACACTTCAAGATACAAAAAGCATAAAGATAACTTAAAAAAATTAAAAAGTGTGGACATTGGTGTGTGTGTGTGTGTGTGATTATGCAGAATGAAGATGTATTTGACATAGTGACACGCACACTGTGTATTGGTAGAGCGGCTGCACATATACAGATGTTTACTCCTCAATGCAGTGGTTGTAGGGTCGACTCCGACCTGCGGCCCTTTGCTGCATGTCATCCCCTCCCCCCCCACACCCTCCCGTCATCTGTCTGTGAAAATAAAGGCCTAAAAATGCCCAAATTTTAAAATTTAAAAGAGATATGCTAGAACGACGCAGACACCAGCGCACAGGTAATAACCTCAAGCCACTTAGGTAGGCTACAGGAAAAGCTCTGCGTAAAGGCCCCCCCCCCCCACTGAAGCATAAATCCGCCTACAGCTTTGCTGTCTAAATCACTAAGATGCATACACACAGAAGAGAGAGAGAGAGATAGTTTGGGTTTAATAGTTGCCATTTTGCAAAAGAAATTGTTGAGTGTCACATGCTGTGTATTATGCATTGCAGCTCACTAATGCAACGCCCATGAATGAACTGTTTAACGGAAAACCATAGAAACCACAACCTTCCACACACAAGCCAATGGAAAAACAGCCGTGTAGCACTTGAGTTTGTCAACGTGATTGCAATTTAACGAAGTGACAGAGTTTGTCTTGGCTGGACTAAGACAGGTCTGTTCAAATGGTTTAGAGAGGAGGGGAGAGTAGAGGGCGTTATACAGTAAACGTAGCCAAGCTGGCGTGCACAAATGTGACCCTTTAACTGTCTGTTGTTTACACATCCCGCGTGGTCGCGACACTAGCTGCAGTCTTCTCCTGATCAGGTGGCACTAATGAGGAAAGGATACCGACTTTGCTATTTCTACGGATTAGAAGAGGAAGAAAAACAAGAGAACCATAGACAATTAAAGAACATACTCAACTGCCTGGTAGACATAGATGTGCGGGACAACCTGTCTGAAAGTTGTAAGTCTCTGGTAGATGTGCAAGAGAAATCTCATCATTCCATCAGCAGAGACGGAAGAGGAGGTATGAATGTTAGACTATAACATAGGACAGGCTATTACGGCTAACAACTGCTAGTTAACATTAACATAGGCACAGGAATTACGGCTACTAACATGCTAGTATAACGTTAACCTAGGCACAGGCTAATTACGGCTAACTAAATGGCTAGTTAAAACTTTAAACATAGGCAACAGGCTAAGTAAGGCTGAACTAACATGCTAGTTAATTAGTAATTAGTAATTAAACCTAAACAGCTGATGTAAGTCCGAACTGTGTGAAAGCTTCTCCTGTACTATACGGTGATTCCTCTACTGTGCG
>NW_022605596.1:211293-217275 GCF_008692095.1 Etheostoma spectabile | reverse complement strand
GCGTGGTTATGACACAATCGTTAGCCTATTTTTCCAAAACGTCTGCTACGGAGCCATAACGTGAGCAACGGGGTAATGAGGCCTTTTAAACATTGTCGTGTTTCTTTAGAAATAATCATTGCACAAATAGAGTCTTTAAACGCGTCATATGTAATGTTATTCCCTGTCAAAGTGGCACCAAAATGAATGGGAGTCAATGGGATGCTAACGGCGGGTGATGGTCAACTGCAAAGCGGCTCTAATGGGTGCAGAAGGGAAGAATGAATGCCATACAGATGAGAGGAGGAGATAGAGAGACGGAGCAGAGGTTGCAGTAGAAGGACGAGGCCCTGCATCTCATCCCCCCCTCCCTCTGTTTTTTTTTGAGTAAGGCTAAGGAGACGCGATCTGGATCTGAGAACGTCATTAAGGCAGCAACACACACCCCTGGGGCTACACAGGCACCAGCAAGTCTGTTTTTGAAGTGTGTGTGTGTGTGTGTGTGTGTGTGTGTGTCTGTGTGTGTCTGTGTGTGTGTGTGTTTAGTTTTTTTGATAGTCTAAACAGTTTTTGTGTTCACTTTTTAATGTCTGTTTTGTTAATCTGACCATAAGACCGGACCTGTTTTAGTGATAACTAAATACATATATATAAAGTATCAACAATGTCTGAATTAATAACAGGATACATCATTGTACGTAATAATCAGGGCCACACTGAATCAGCAGATGCAGAATTCCGCAGAATTTTCCACAGATTGACCAAAGCTTTAAGCAATTTTTTAAAAAATCCGCTCAGTTCTGTAGATTTTCATTTTGGATCACTGATGAAAACTGTAAAAGACAAATAATTAAATCCACATATTCTGATTCTGTTTCTGTTTGTAATACTTATAGTGAACTGATAACACCACAATACTGCACTAAGTGCAACCTGCACAATTGGTTTATTTACATATTTATCATTACTATTTAAGCAGTTCTTGTATTTTATCCTATTATTATTTCATGCATATGGTATGTATGTATATTATATCCTAGTATTTCATTTATATTCATATTGGGATCAATAAATATCTATGTATCTATCTATAATAGCATTACACTTTACATTACATACAACATTGAATACATAAACTATCAACCCTCTTGTTGTCCTCGGGTCAAATTTAACCCTTTAGAAAATATCTATATCTGAAACATGAGTTTCTTTTTAACCAAATTACCATAAAAAATGGATTGGATTCTTTCCAACGCTCTCTGCAAATACAAGTGTTCACTTTCATTCCTCTGATCTTAACTATTAGTCAAAATAGTTCATAATTTCTGCTTTTTTAACTCCAATATTAGGTAAAATTCTATTTAAATTAGGGTCGTTGACCAAGAATTCCAAAAAGTAGTAAAACTAGTGGTAAAATGGTGGTAGCAAAACTAAAAAAAATCTGAAAAAGGGACAAAAATTTCAAATTTTTGTCCGTTTTTGACCCGGGAGGACAACACAAGGGTTAAACAAAATGTTACAGTTACATGTGACTAACTTAAATTATAATCAGTTGCTAATACAATAATAATAGAAGACATGGTATCTTCTCTGTAGCATTTGAGTAACTACTGAGTTTTGTTTTTCGAAACCATTGTTTGCAGTGAACAACTACGGCGCTATGGCAACGATATTTTAACTCCATAAACATAAGTGGCTGGACGCAGTGGGTGGGTGACGTGATCAGAGAGTGTCTCGGGTCTACTCTGTAGTTCTACTTACCGGTTTGGAATCTCAAGCAGCCTGTGTACAGCAGTGTAAAGACACACACACACACACACACACACACATACACACACACACACAGAGTTGTTGGACCATTCCTGTAGGAGGTGGACAAAATGTTATCAGTGAACATGTAATATGATAATCTTGAGACTTTGCAGATAAGGTTAAATATTTTAATCAAAAAAGAGAGGCATTACTTACTTGGCATTACATTGCCAATAAGGATACATTTTGGGGTTTATTTGTGTGTGTTTGTGTGTGTGTGTGTGTGTGTGTGTGTGTGTGTGTGTGTGTGTGTGTGTGTGTGTGTGTGTGTGTGTGTGTGTGTGTGTGTGTGTGTGTGTGTGTGTTTGTTTGTGTCACATACACTGTTAGACAAAATGCCCAGTAAAATACCATTATTTTCTTTTCTGGTTCATTACTGTAATAAGCATTGCATTATGGGTTTTAACATTTAATTTACAGTGATTTACTGTATAGTTTGTGGTATCTTAATTCTGCATAATCTGATGTGTTTTTTTGTGTGTGTTAACCCAGGCCACACTTAATTTAAATTTACAGTAAATTACAGTAAATAATCTGTAATGTGTATTATACACTCATCAGAACATTGATATTAGGAAGCTTCCATCAGAAGAGCACTTTACACTCTCTGATTTGAGTATGAACCTGGTGTCAGATGTTTTTGTGTCCATGGAATTCACCGGACCTAAACTTTTGAGAAAGAAAGACAAAGATAGGATAGAAGTGACATGTCTCACTCTGGAGCTAAAACTAGTGAGATGTCTCACTCTGGAGCTAAAACAGAGACCTAAACACACGGGGTGAAAAGAGGATCTGCAGAAATGTACCATACAACAAAAATATGGAGTTTTCTGAAAATGAAACCATGGAAACCTATTCTGCTACAACCTCAAAATACAATTATGAACCTGAAAATGAGCAGAATATGGACGCTTTAAGATTGAATATTAGTCTTAGGGAGTCTGCCCTGTGTTTTCTCTGCACAAGAGACGGGACCAACGGGCATAGTTCCAATGACTCTGTACACAATTGAAGAGTCCTTCAACCAATCAGACCAACGATCCGGTTGACGTACTTTGCAGACGGCGGCATCAACAGGGTGCCGGTCGCTGCCCTTCGGTTGCCGCCATGTTAAATGGAAACCAAAAGCTGCTTACCGTCATTTCTCTATCGTCATCGTGTTGAAGCCACCAACAGTGCGCCAGGTGGATACACAGAATAGATATATGTACAGGTTTCCAGCCTGAGCTGCTCTGTGTCGCAGATATTTGATACCACACGAATAAAAACACATAAATGCGTTCGCAAGACTCTTATCTCTCTGGCGATGATAGTATTTTGCCGTTTGGACTCTTGGTTTTTGAATTACAGAAGGAACTTGAGAGGTAGAATAGAAGTTTTGGCCTGTCAAACATGCTGACTCCCCCTCTCTTCTCTACTATAGAAACCAGTTCTGCCACACACACACACACACACACTCCTTTCTAATCAATAATAGACTCTTTACTGTAGGCCATGTTGTCCTCTCTTTGCAGGACATGTCAATCAGCAGAATAAAGTTAGCTCAGATCAGCTGTTAGGCTACTAATGTTATTAACTGTATACATGTGTAACTAATTAGACAGTGTGTGTGTGTGTGTGTGTGTGTGTGTGTGTGTGTGTGTGTGTGTGTGTGTGTGTGTGTGTGGTTGTGTGTGTCATTTTTCAATCAACCAACATATATGTATATAGTTGCTCTCAGGAACTGTGCACCATGTTCCCCCTTTCTTTTTTTCTTCTTCTTCTTCTGCACTACTTATATTTTTATATTTTTATATTTTGTGTCAACACTGTAAAGGGGTTTCTTCAATCTCATTGCACAGGTGCTGCACTTGACAATAAAGGCATTCTATTCTATCTATTCTGTTGTATTTTCTGTCTCTTACGCACTTAAGTCAGTGTTTTTGGGATGTGCAACAAGTAGTAGGCACACACTTGGTTTTCGTTATTATTACTCTAGACTCTTTCACTTTGAGAATAATACACCTCTTAAAACAGTGAACGTGATGCATGTAGTTGCAGATGTATGGAAGTGCAGTGATGACTCCTGTAGCATGGTCCCATCTGTCCTGCGGGATGTCTCCCAGCTGCCTACATTGGATGGTTGAATGAGAACTGGAAATCACAATAGTTACGACTCATCCCATCCAAAGTGACACACACTGCAGGAAGCGCACACTCGACCTGCGGGGCCATGGAACAGGATGGAGGCACCCACAAAGCACTAGGAGGATGGTGGGGGTTGGTGGGGCCTCAGGGTGCTGACAGGGGCTACCGTTTCACCGGACACAATCCACCTGTTTGTGTGTGTGTGTGTGTGTGTGTGTGTGTGTTGTGTGTGTGTGTGTGTGTGTGTGTGTGTGTCTGTGTGCTGTCCCTGAACAGTCCGTTGCAGCCAGAGTGATGGACTATACTAGCGTATGAAGGGGACAAAATTGGGGAGAAGATAAATCTGGGACCACAATAAAGGTTTTTCTAGCATTAGCATGTAGCTACATGTAGCCATATGTAATGTAAGCCCTGCAGTAGTATGCCTGGAGCAGAAAAAAATAAATAAACAAGCGGACTGGTATGATGTCACCCGGGGCTGAGAGTAGAAGTAATGGTTGAAATCGGAGTGTTCAGAACAGCACTGTAAATAATGGCTGTAAAATCTCCAGTTATTTCCTTTAGATTTCACAGTAACACTACTGCATATGATTTTTACAGTAGAACGCTGTAAAGTTACATTACAACCTTGTCAATATGACAAAATCACAGTAGTCTAAGTATTACAGTTGAAATCACAGTAGTCTAAGAATTACAGTAAAAAAAAATCACAATATAGCCACAATAGTACTGTAAACGGTAAAGTAAACTACAGTGTTTTTTTTTTTTTTTACTTATGTTGTGTGTAATTGTTTTGTATTTTACAATTAATACATAAAGTACTGTAAATGGAAGTACGATACCTTTACTGTGAAAAGAATTCACAGTAACTTGCTGCCAATCGTTACAGTAAGTTACTGTACATTTTACGTTACATTTGTTACTGTGAGTGTGAAATCTAAGGTTTTAGCTCACAGGGACTTCTTTTACAAATGGTTACCACATTATTTGATGCTCGGGCCTTGTTCAATAAGAACATCTGACATTGTAATTAGAAAGGCCACGAATCACGTTTTTTAGCCGCTGATACGATAGTTGATCATCAATCAGCCTGATAAAAGCTATCAGTTTTTCTTCTACTGACCACTGACAAGCAAAGAAAGCAGGCTACAGCCTTCGACAGCCGCCATGGCTGCACCTGATTGGACAAATGCTTCACGTGGGGATATCTGCTCCCACAATAGCGGCTCGTTTGGAGAACTTATTTTACAAAAAGAAATGTCTCCATTTCAAGTCGACAGTCTTAACCCTCATGTTGTCCTCGGGTCAAATTGACCCGTTTTCCTATATCAATGTTCTTATTAATTCCCCAAAATAACATGATTGATTCCTCACAACGCTCTTTGGCAAGTACAAATCTCTACTTTCATTGCCGTCTTGTTCAATTTCATAGAATTTGAACAAAAAATGTAAGTGCTTTTGCAAAAGTTGAGTAAAAGTTGACATATTCCAGTCTGTGATTATCCATCAACATACATTACTTTAATTTTAGTCTAAATAATTCCAGATTTCTGCTTTTCTAACACAAACATTAGGACAGGCACCATTATGTGAACCTGATTCCCTTTGCCATGGCAATAATGCAGGAGGTCTCCCACATGACTGCGGAGTTCCCCCAGTCCAGTAGGCTGCTTCTGATCATCATGCCTGTCTTCCAGTCAAAGTGGTTAAACAGGCCAAAAGTAATCTAAAAAGTCTTCTGCTGAAGGATGAGGTCCTGGTCCTTGGCCATGTGGTCAATGGACAAGGTATCACTCCAAACGCAGTACTCATTAGATTAGATCAGATTAGATTCAACTTTATTGTCATTACACAGGTACAGGTACAAGGCAACAAAATGCAGTTTGGGTCTAACCAGAAGTGCATCCAGGACATCTAAGACTAGAGCCCTCCCACGAACCTACAAAAAGCCTCAAGCATTTCTTTAACAACCCCGTCTGTCCCTAGCAATGATGACGCAGTGATTAGCGACAATTCTCTCCGACCAATCACCGGTCTGCAGGTTTTCACGTCACCTTTTGGTAT
>NW_022605596.1:210920-211283 GCF_008692095.1 Etheostoma spectabile | reverse complement strand
CTCACTTGGAACCTCGACTGAGGTAGTACTACAAAAAGTACCTGTTAGCAAATCAATTTCAATTCAATTTTATCCATAGTATCAATTCATAACAAGAGTTATCTCAAGACACTTTACAAGCAGAGCAGGTCTAGACCACACTCCAGAATTTACAAGGACCCAAAAGCACCAGGTGACACGTGGGCGGAGGAAAAACCTTCTTTTAGACAGAAACCTGCGACAACCAGCCAGACCCCAGACCCAGCGACCGGTTGGGGTTAGAATGAAGAGTGGCAACAACAGTCAAAAAAATATAGTAGTTTTTTTAGTAGTTCTTTGTAGTAGTTCATGGCGTAGCAGGGCACTGTGGGCATTACAAGGCCC
>NW_022605596.1:209913-210900 GCF_008692095.1 Etheostoma spectabile | reverse complement strand
AGCACAGCGTAGCAGGACGTAACATGGCATCGCAGGACGTGTAGCGGGACCATGGCGAAAGGTGCTAACATGATTTTGGAGCCTCCCTGATCCAAGTAAACATGTTGGGGGAAAAGCAGGTACCAGGGACTTTCTTTCGTAATGGGAAACCAAAAAAGGCGAGTAGTGTCGAGGCGAGTCCATGCAGTGGAAAAACTTTCAATCATGGAAATCACAAAGTCCCTTAAGTCCCTAAAGTGACTGCTACTAGGCGGACGGGGATCTTGGCTCAATGCCCTGCTATGGATACTTATGCGGCCAGAAACTGCACTAACAGGGGTCCCGGTGTGGAGTTGTGGATGATGTGGTGCCACTGACCATCAGACAAACAGTAGCAAGTGGAAGTAGTCCACCAGCTTCATGTTCTAGTTCTAAACTCACATTGTGATGGAGAAAGTCAAGGGGACCAACCATAGATAAAATACTAAATCTCACAAAAAAAGGCAAACGTCTTGCTTATTATTGTTCTCTGTGTGATTTCAATACATTTCTGTGAAATCAAATTGTCATGTAGTATTTCCTTTTGTCAACTTGGCCTGGAAAAAAAAATCCTATTATTTGCATTGTTGTGGTTGAGGTTATACAAGCACTACTACACGAGGAAACCATGTGACCCAAATATTGGAAAACCAAAATGGCTTAGGCCCCAGAGGGTAAAACATGTCAGTAACATGATAGGACTTTAAGCAGACAATCAGGAGTTTTCCAGATGAAGAGGGACTCAAGTGATGTTTACCTACTGTCTGCTCCAGATAGTCCGCTCAGAGACATGTCCATGTTCTACTATGGGGACATGGGGACAACAATAAAGTACACTTTATTAGTCCAGCAAGGGGAAATTACAATTTACACTCAGGCCTGATCTACACACACATGCTCAGTACCTATACATGCACTAATGGAGAGATGTCAGGGATGTCATACATATATATATATATATATATATAT
>NW_022605596.1:209317-209903 GCF_008692095.1 Etheostoma spectabile | reverse complement strand
ATATATATATATATATATATATATGATGTAATTATCATGGTGGTGTTTGCACACAGTCCCACTGATGGCTCATAGATGATAGATTGTGTTTGGTCTAAAAAGGGGAATTCAGCAGGGCTCCAGAGATGGACTGCAGTATCCCGGCCCTGTTGTTGTGTCTATGACTTCAGCTCTAATGACAAATGCTGCCCTAACGTGTTACCACGGAGCCAACTGTGGACATGATTGACAGATTGAGTGTTGATTTTTTTTGAAATGCACGATTGAAACTGCCAATTTTAGAACATTTGACCATTTCTGATGAAATGAAATGGAACTGATTTTAATTTGGACAAAAATCTGTTATTGTGCACTTTTCACACTATGAACATTAATCATGAATGTGTCATGTAATGTCAAACACTGCTACATCCTGCTACGCTCTGCAGTGCCCTGCTACGTCCTGTTACGCTTTGCTGTGCCTTGTAATGCCAATGTAAGTACCCTGCTATGCCATGAACTACTACAAACTACTATTATTTTAGTCTATTTTTATTTTTTTTATTGTGACTGTTATTGCCACTCTTCATTCTAACCCCAACCGGCC
>NW_022605596.1:204354-209307 GCF_008692095.1 Etheostoma spectabile | reverse complement strand
ACTCCGCCTACCAAGAGCCTGGGTCTGGGTCTGTCCCTGGTTTCTTCCTAAAAGGAGTTTTTCCTCGCCACTGTTGCTTGCTCTAGAAGGAAACACTAGAACTGTTGTGTCCTTGTTAATTATAGAGTGGTCTAGACCTGCTCTATCTGTAAAGTGTCTTGTGATAACTCTTGTTATGAATTGATATTATTAATAAAATTGAATTGAAATTGATAACAGCAGCGCTCCTTTTTCAGAGTTATTTATTGCTGCCGGGGTGTAAAGACCATTTCAAACAATTTATAAAAAAGTGTATTCAAATGAATGAGAAAGTGTGTCCAAACTTTTCACTGGTACTGTATATTGGAAATATACACAAACCATGCCTTTAATATGGCTATACACTGTTAAGAGCCAATTACAATAAACCACCTATTCAGCCATTTTAAAAAGCTAACGTTACTGTATGTGGGGGAACAGTTAACGTCATCTAATATTTAATATGGTATTCACTTTAAGGGGAGTTCATCATGCCAGATGTTCAATCAAGCTTAGATGAATGTGATTGGTTTAAAATAATGTTATTTTTCTCCTATTCCAACATGTGAACAAATGAAAACAATGTAGGGACATCACGGCTCCAATTTTAGGTTTCAAGAACTCTCTTAAAGCATTATTGGTTATCCATATTTAGAATTCAGTCAGCTTGATGCCAACATGGATCTTTCTCTGTGGAAATTCACACAACTATCTATAATCCTACATTAGAGATGTCTTTATCCGCTCTGAAAGCTCGGGTCAAGCATCAAGCATTCCCAGTTTCCTCCCCATTCCTCCATCAGACATTCAATCCATTCTCCTCAGGAGGTCAACAACACTGAACCTGACTGACAAGAGGCCTTATATGGGAAACTGTTACAGTTCTGGTTTGTGTTAGTAATGTTGTACACCAATGCAACATGGAGAGGGTTGCTGTAACAGGCCATACCAAAGAAAACCAAAACCCAACGAGAAAAAAGTTACATTTGAAGATCTCCACCTGTCCTGAATGCCACATTGTCAAGGCTCCAACCACGTCACGGCAACATCTCTGGTTTGATTCAAGGTGGGGGCCTTTCTTCAGATTGTTCTCATGATCCATTCATACATACAGATACGTAAATAATGCACTACAATTCATTGACTGCGGCTGTATAAAACATTTAAACATTTTGTTTAAATGTCACTGCGTCCACATTAAATGGTCAGGTTTGTCCGCTCTTGCTGTCTCTGTGATTCACTCTTTCGCTTTCACTCTATCTCTATCCCTCTCTCTTCATTTGCTGACTGGCTTCCATCAATCACCTGAAAATGGGATTTTCTGGAAGTCCTTGACATTCAGATGATAAGTGCACTGATAGGGAGCTGTCAATCACAGCAGGAAAGAAAACAGCAGTCCTTAGCCTCATAAGAGGGACAACACTAGTACCAGTGGGAGACAGTGGACAGGTTGGACAAAAATTTAAACTGAAATAAGTAAGTTGAACAGAGACAGACGGACAAATAGAGACAGAGAGAGACAGCAGACTATCCACAGACCAGCTGGTACTGTGCTGGGATGTTGTAAGTTCATCCAGGTTTTCTGAACAGAAATTGATTTTGATTGGTTTGTGTACACGGACACATTTATCTTGTTTTTTCATAATGGTCAGCAAGTTTTTTTACAATACCAACAATTGCATAGCTGTATACAGCGGGACGGGTTGGGTTTAGGAAAAGAAGAAAGAAGCGGTTGGGTTTAGGAAACACGGAAAACACGGGACACACAAGACTCGATCCCAGGTCTCCTGGGTGAGAGTCCTGTGTTGTTTGACCGATCCCCCGCCCCAATCAACCTCCCTACGTGGATTTTCGGGCTTTCATGCAATGCAGTACCGTAGTTGCTCTTAATGCCGCGTCACCTTCTCATTGAGAATCTTGCTGTAGGACCAGGCTAATGGACCAGAGTCTGGTAGGACCAGGCTAATGGACCAAAGTCTGGTAGGACCAAGCTATTGGACCAGAGTCTGGTAGGACCAGGCTATTGGACCAGAGTCTGGTAGGACCAGGCTAATGGACCAGAGTCTGGTAGGGGCTAGTGGACCAGAGTCTGGTAGGACCAAGCTATTGGACCAGAGTCTGGTAGGACCAGGCTACTGGACCAGAGTCTGGTAGGACCAGGCTATTGGACCAGAGTCTGGTAGGACCAGGCTATAGAAATACGGTGTTCATGTTACAAAGTCATCTACCAGGAATTCACATTTGCACAAACAGTAATTAATTGGCCAACAAAGCGGTTTGCCAGATGACATCACATTGCGTTGCAACAAATAATAATACTAGTATTAATAGTGTAACAGTTTCTTCCTGCTTAAGAAAACACAGTTAATGTTATGTTGTGGACTTTCTGCACTTCACTACCAAGACATCACTGTGTCTGTGGGTAGTGTAGTCTTTTTTGTTGATTTTCTCTCGATGTATTTTGAGTTTCAGTAGGTGTCCCACTGTTAATCTGTTCAGTCATGCTTGCTGCTCATGCCGACTATACGGTTCTTGTTTTATTTAATCACAAACCAGACTTTTAGGGTGCACCACCTCCTTCTCAGCAAGACAGAGCACACGCCAAGGAATGCAAAAAGCAAAGAACACATATGTGAACTGAAAGTAGCACAAATGTTGCTTCAAGTTAGAAAGTAAGAAAGTGACTTGCTCTGTCAAGGATTCTTTTACACTTTGGTGACCAGCGTGTGTGTGCGTGTGTGTGTGTGTCTGTGTGTGTGTGTGTGTGTGTGTTTGTGTGTGTGAGTGTGTGTGTGTTTGTGTGTGTGTGTGTGTGTGTGTGTGTGTGTGTTTCCTCCTGCTGTGGGCCTCTCTCGGAGTCCATACAGCGCAGGTTTTCCTGTGTAAATTGTGTCTAAATCAACAGGATGATCACTCACTTATCTCTGTGTTTCAGTACCTCAGACTGTTGTTTCAGACCTGACGGAGAGACTTTATTAACTCATGTCGGTCTCAGAGTGGAGCAGCTCCAGGTTCCCTTTCCATCCAGCCAGGATCCAACACTCTGCACAGGTGCACAACAAAGAACAACCATCACACCGTCCATCTAAGCGGCACTTCTCTCCAACCACTACACTCACTATACAAACCAACTCTTAAGTCCATAAACTATAATCATTGCCATATTTAAAAACATATTTTTTTATACATGTGTGTATATGTACATATGTACAGTAGATATATTTCCTGTATATATATGTCTTAAAGTACTTCCAAGTAAAATCCATAAACTATAATCATTTCCATATTTAAAAAATGTTTTTTTTATGTAAATGCATATGTATATGTATACAGTAGGCTATGTATATATGTGCAGTATATATATACTCCATATCTATCTATATATATATGTATATGTCTTAAAGTACTTGATAGGAAATCCGTAAACTATAAACATTGCCATATTGAAAAAAGGATGTTTTATATATATATACAGTATATACAGTATACACAGTATATATTGAAAGTTTACACACCCAAGCTAAAGTTGATTGAAAAAACATATTTCCAATTTTCCACAATATTTTCCATAATTTCCAAAAGATAAAAAAAAAACTATTTCAGAAATCGATCTTAATGCCTTGATTAAAAAAAAATGTATTGTACATAAATAAATGTTCTTCCTTAAATACAGGGGGCAGAAGTATACACCCCCCCCCTCCCATAGATTTATTTTTAAAAGCCAGTTATTTCATGGATCAGGATACTATGCATCCTGATAAAGTTCCCTTGGCCTTTGGAATTTCTTGGCCATCCACTGTCACTAATAAAGGGAAAAGCCCCCCCCCCCCCCCCTTAATAATCTTTAAAAAAGATCTACACAGAGAGCAGAAAGATGTGACTACATTGTCCCGTTATGTAAAAGCCCAATCGGTCAAAGAGATTTTTCAGTTAGGGCTTCTTGGGGGTGGGACCCTATCCCAAATTTTAAAACTTATCTTCACTGTAACTTGCTGCAACAGAGTAATTTCCCAATTTGGGATTACTAATGAAGTCCATCCATCCATCCATCTATCCATCCATCCATCCATCCATCCATCCTCCATCTCCATACCATCCATCCCCTTCATCCATACATCCATCCTCCATCTGCCATCAGCCATCATCATCCCTCCTCCATCCATCCATCCATCCATCCATCCTGGCACCCTGAAATGGTTCTAGGTCTGCCCTTGTTCCGATCCCTTGAATGTGCCTTAAGGAGAGAGGAGGCTCCTGGAGGAGCTGAAAGTCAGAGACCACGGTGTGAGCCAACACCCCTTCGATCGAAATCTGTCCTTTGATTGGTCAGCTGATCTGATATGAATGTTGTAAAACAGCTTTAATAAAATATAAATAATATCGCATGACGTGTTATACTAGAATTAGACAAACTGTGGAAACACATAGCATGCACAGCACCAACAGTGACCCTACATATTCAAGTGTAGTCATAACAATCCTATTTCCTATGTTCTGTTCCATCTGCATCTCATCTTATTCAGGAAAATATATTATTATTATTAGTAGTAGTAGTAGTAGTAGTAGTAGTAGTAGTCATATAATATCAGCCTGAGCCTGAAAAGGCTGAAAGTTCTAGCTTACTGAACCAAACTAATTATAGATTTGATTCTTTCTGAGCATTTATCTTACTCCCTCATGTCTGTTCTGCTCTATATATTTTATACACATATATACAAATGTGTACATATATTTTATGTACTGTACTGTCACTGAATTATTTCAACACATTTGACAGAGAAGAGTCACCACAAAATGATGCTGAAGTGAGGTGACAAATGGCTGAAATCTCATTTGTGGACTTTTTTCTTAAATGTTGTTCATCATTGTTGTTCTAATCTGTTTTATATATATATATATATATATATATATATATATATATATATATATATATAT
>NW_022605596.1:198513-204222 GCF_008692095.1 Etheostoma spectabile | reverse complement strand
TCCCCCCCATCATCATCTGTCATCAGCTGACTCGGTCCTTCCCTCTTTCAGTGAGCCGGCTAGAATTTGCACGATCGTCCATGAGCTAACCGCGTTGTTGCATTAAAAACTTTCTTAAATGCGTAAACTGATCAACCCCCCCCCCCCCCCCCCCTTCACCTCCTTTCCCTTTCACTCCCATTGCCCAGGGTTATCCATTACAGACCGCCCCGGTCTTACCTACACATCTGTTCTACATGATCTTCAGAGTGTGGGGGGGGGGGGAGAGAGAGAGAGAGAGAGAGAGAAAGGTCTCCTCAGTCGGCTAGCCCTGTCCATCAGCTCCCTCACCTCACAGCCCCCAGAGCCTCAGGACACCCCCCAAACCATCCGGCCCAACCAAATCATCTACAGACAAAAGCAGAAATTAGAGCCCGACCGATGAAGGATTTTTAAGACCGATACCGATATGAATATTTGGTTATTCAAAAATCCGACATTCTATATAATGGCTGATATGTATTTTTTTTTTAAATCCAGAAATGTGTCACAAAACAAACAGATTACCCTAACATTAGGTATTTGTAGTTATTTATGAGTTCTCACTGAAATAATATGATAATAATTTGTCACAACAGAACAGAGGAACATCAAAATTTATTAAAGAACGAGGGCAACCCTGGAGCTGGAACGTCGTGCATATGGACCATTATGGAAGTGTATTGTAGTCCGTCTAATTATAGTTTTCCCTCGTACACTGTAACCAATTTAACGTCCAATTTACAGTAACTTACTGGCAACGATTGACAGAAATTTACTGTGAATTATTTTTACAGTAAGGTACTGTACAGTACTTACATTTACAGTATTTTATGTATTCACTGTAATACAAAACAATTAAACACAATGTAAGATAAAAAAAAGTAAATATACAGTAGTTTACTAATTACAGTACTATAGTGGCTATATTGTGATTTTTTTTACAGTAATGCTTTGACTACTGTGATTTCAACTGTAATACTTAGACTACTGTGACGGTTGTAATGTAACTTTACAGCATTCTACTGTAAAATCATATACATATAAATCTACAGCAAATCACTGGAGATTTCACAGTTATTATTTACAGTGTGTGTGAAATGCATGGCACAATTCGAACCTACCAAAAAAATATTTATTATCTGTCATTGACTCCCATTCATATTTTTTCGAAAGATAGGTCCAATGGACCGGAAGTAGAAGGGCGTGGCTTCGGCTCTCTATTAGCCCTGCCCATGGTCCCAAAATGTAATTCTAACAAATAATTGAGCAACATTAAATAAAAGCCAAATAATTTGTACCACTGTTAGTATGTTTGTGTGAACTATATCACACTGTTTCATACATTTGTGGGTTTTTGTTTTTTTTAAAGTCCATGTTATAAATGAAATAAGTTCCATTATGTCCATACACTGCGCATTCCTCCCTCTCAGTAATTTAGCCGTTTCCAGTCTCTTATGTGTGTTATTCGCACACATCTGAACGTGTACGTGTGTGTCTCAATATGGATAGGCATGCATTAACATTTGATGTCGGTCGATTGGCCAATGAGAGCTGCTCAAAGCATGGGCTATCCAATAGAAACACGTTAATGCCCCGTGTTAAGTAATTAAGTCCCAGTGGTTTTAAGAGGAGAGAAAATCAATGAGTCATTAGCCATTGGATTGTTGTGTGTGTGTGTGTGTGTGTGTGTGTGTGTGTGTGTGTGTGTGTGTGTGTGTGTGTGTGTGTGTGTGTGTGTGTGTGTGTGTGTGTGTGTGTGCCGTTATTACTGATCTATATATTAAACAAATCTATTTGTTATGGCACAATGAACATCCCTCTCATTTGAACCCCATAGTCAGTCATCATTTCGGATTCATTAGTATTGTTTTAATGAATATTGCCCTAATGCCAAATAATGACCCACCATTTGTTTTTATTATTATACATTATATTAAAATGTCCTCCTGTTCTGTTCCCACATGAACAAATGAAAAAAATTGTTCCGTATTTGCAGGAATGTCATCACTCTGAACATGAATTAATAATGGCGCCAGCTCCATGGTAATAAATGAGTAGCCTTTATTAAACATCAATCATTTTTCGGTGATTTATAGGCTACTGTAGCCTGCAATTCGAACCCATTAGGCCCACATTTATTAAGGTTCCCAAAATTCTGCAGAATAGATCCAAACAAGGACGTTTCAGCTATTAATTATGTATATAGATATGAAAGATACATGCCTAGCGTTGTGGAAAAAAATAAATAAATAAATAAATAATGTCATCGTGACGTTTCAACGATTCATGGGACAACGGGCCTTTCATATAGGCCTAGGCCTTCATGTCTTGTCAGCACCACACATTATCGTGTATGAAAATTTTTAAAGAAGCCATTAATGGAAACACTGTGGGAAGAATTATCCAAAATATAGACTGCAAAATTAAATGTTCGTTCATCAGATATCCAACAGTTTATCTTTGTTGTTCTGACTGATGTGACTTGTAACTCATCCATCCGTGGCGGAATGATTTAATTGGGATGGCCTAACTCGTCGCGGAAGGATACTGAAAATAAAAGACCATCTACACGGTCGAGAAAAAAGAGTTAATAAAAATAAATGGTCGGGAAAACTTACACTGATAAACCAGAGCAATACACCAGCGTGACTGCTGGGCTAAAGCTCGCCCACCAGGATATGATGAAGCAGATAACTTATTGATCAGCTGTTAATCAGTGTTTTATGAAGCCTTCATAGAGCTCACACAGTCTTTAGCCAATCGAGTTCCCGGGCCTAAAATCAAGTCTTTAATCTCGCGCTGTCTATTTGGCGGCTTGATTGATGTCTTCGCGCGGCAGAGGGGCAAAGACAAACAGTCCAGCCAGACACACACACAGAGACTCACACACACACACACACACACACACACAGACTCACAGACACAGAGACTCACACACACACACACACACAGACAGACTCACACACACGGAGACAGACTCACACACACGTGCGCCCGCACTCACTAGATAACGGCTCGAGCTCGGGCAGAAGAAGCCCAGACGCAGAGTCCAGGGAGCGGCGCGTGGAGCATCCTCCGTTCCTCGCGCCGGAGCTGGGGTCTTGCGGAGGCCATGGACCACATAGGGATAGGCCTACTGGGGGCGCATCTGCAGCAGCACGCGGAGCCCATCAGCTTCGGCATCGACCAGATTCTCAGTAACGTGGAGCAGAGCTGCATGCTGGGCGCGAGGATGCACGAGCCGGACTACGGGGCCTACGAGAGCTGCGCGAGCAGCGGCGTGAACGGCGCCGGCTATGTGTATGGGAACACCGGATATAACAGCACCAGCAGCTCGTGCGGGATGGCTTCACTCGGCGGGGCTTATCACATGAACATGGGCGTGAATGCGCACGGCACTAACGGGAGCTCCTCGCGGGTCATCCGTGTCCCCGCGCACCGGCCGGTGGGCGGCGGGAACTCGTCGGTTCCACCGGGAAGCGGCTGCGGGAACGTCAACAACATGACCGCGCTGACGTTCCCCTGGATGGAGAGCAACCGACGCTACACCAAAGACAGGTTCACAGGTAGGCTAGGCTATACTACAATATAATAAAATAAAATAAAATATGATTTAACTCTTGTGTTGTCCTCTCGGGTTAAAAAACGGACAAATATTTGACATTTTTGTCCCTTTTTCAGACTTGTTTTTAGTTTTCACTAACACCACCTTACTACCATAGTTTTACAGTAGGCTATTTTTTGGAATTCATGGTCAATCTAAATAAAATTATACCTAATATTTTTTTTTATTTTAAGTTAAAAAAAGCTGAAATTATGAATTATTTTGACTAACAGTTAAGATCAGAGGAATGAAAGTGATCAATTGTATTTGCAAAGAGGGTTGTTCGAAATACAATCCATTTTTTTGTGGTAATTTGGTTAAAAAGAAACTCATATTTCCTATATAATTATTTTTGAAAAGAGTCAAATTTGACAACAGGAGGGATAAAATAATATAGGCTATAATATAATATGTAAGTGTAAAAAGTGTATTTCTCAAAAGACAACGTATTTATTAGGCTAATTATAATAATTGCAGCTGCAGCTTTTCTTATAAATCATTTAACCCTCGTGTTGTTATCAAACATATTTCCCCCCCCCCCCCCCCCCCCCCCCCCACGTGATGCTTGCTTTTTTACGTTTTTGTTGCTTATTTCCACGTTTTGGGCTTTTTTTCCGTCAACACCAGTAGGCCTATATTCTCAACTAGCCCTATTTATTTGCACTAGTTTAGCACTTATTTTTGGAATCCATGCTCAATAAACCTCATTTAGCCTGGAAGAAATGTTCTAAATTTTTGTGTTTGAAAAAAAGCTGAAATTATGAATGATTACAGATGTGTCCAAGATTAGGATAATGCTCTCTAAAATTGAATACAACACCAACAATTCTATGAAAATAGAGATCTGATGCTTCATTTCTTTTGTGAAGAGCGTTTTATGGAAACCATCCATATGATTTTGGGGCAATTCGGGTAAAAGAAAATCAAATTTATGACGCAGAAACTTTGAGAACGGGTCAGATTTGACAACAGGAGGGTTAACCCTTAACCAACAGGCCTGCGTTTAACAGTACCGATATTCAGCTTATTACAGCTTAAATAAATAGTTAAAAAAGGATTTGCCTGCTCATGTGTCCCCAAGAATTATAGAGGTCATTATAGAGATCAACAAAAATTAATATCACATGTTCAAATCTATTGGGAACTGACTTATACGGCAGCTAGGTAACGGTGCTGTCATTTAAAAAAGGAAAAATAGGACAGAAGTCTATTTTCTTAAGCTTTTTATTGTTAAAAATGTAAATAAATAAAAAAATCTCAATTTTATAATAAGAAACGTATCATAAACAACTGTTTATGGTTCTATTTATAGCCTGTATATATATATATATATATATATATATATATATATATATATATATATATATATATATATATATATATATATATATATATATATATATATATATATATTGAAATTAGTGTGGGCCTGTGGGTCTATGTAGGCAATATAGATGCTGAGCAGTAATACATTATTGCTGTAAAATTGTAGAGTACTCACTCTAGTGTGATATTATTATTATTTACTAATTTAAGACTGCTATAATTCTTTAACCCTCTTGTTGTCCTCGGGTCAAATTTGACCCATTTTCAAAAAGTTTCCATATCATAAATTTGGGTTTCCTTCAACCAAATAAAATAAAAAGAAATAGCGTGGATGGCTTCCTATAACACTCTTCGCATGTTTTATTGAATTTTATAGCATTTGGAGAGGGAATAAAACCATAAAACTACGTTGAAAAAAGTGACAGAAATGTCGGGAAAAGCTTCAAAAACGTGGGGGTGGGGGGCGCACACAAAAACGTCAAAAGGTGGAGAAAAAAAAGGACAAATGTCGGGGAAAGTGACGGAAACGTTGAAATCACTGACAAAACCTCGGTGGAAAAAGCAACAAAAGTGTAGAAAAAGACGAGGAAAACGTTGTAAAAAGGCTTTTATTTTGAAATGTCGACCCAGAAAAACAGAAAGTTGCACGGTGGACAACACAAGGTCCGCGGGGCTGTGTGAGCTGTGGAGTCGGCCTCCCTCTCTCTCCCTCTCCCTCTCTCCCTCTCTCCCTCTCTCCCTCTCTCTCTCCCTCTCTC
>NW_022605596.1:181721-197929 GCF_008692095.1 Etheostoma spectabile | reverse complement strand
TATAGTGTAGGTATATTTAAAGGTGTGAGGAGAGAGAGAGAGAGGGAAGAGGGAGAGGGAGAGGGAGAGAGGGATGCAAGAGAGGAGAGAGGCGAGAGGGAGAGAGGGGGGGGGAGAGAGGGACAGAGAGAGAGGAGAGAGAGAGAGAGAGAGGAGGGAGAGAGAAAGAGGGAGCGAGGACGGGGAGCGAGGGAGCAGGGAGAGGAAGGGAGAGAGGGGAAGAGAGGGAGAGAGGGAGCGGAGGGAGATAGAGAATACCTATGTAAATCTACACCTTTATATATACCTACACTTGTACCTGCACCTTATCGATCAGTTTTGATTATAAATGATTAAGATGACACTGCATGAACTAAGGTGACACTTTTTTATTTAATTTTTTTCCATTTATGTTATGTAAGTGATGTTGTGTATTTATGTGATTGATTGATTGATTGGTTGATTGATTGATTGATTGAAATAAACAAAACTAAACCAGTCACAATACCGCTGGATATTTATTTATTGTGATGAATGATTTTGTAAAAATTTCACATCAAGTTCTCCAAAGGTCTTTGAATGAGCCATGACTAAAATATAAATACAAAAACAAATAAATATGTGTATTTTTTAAATCAGATCTGGAAACGTTTTTTGGCCGTGGTTTCAATAAAAAAAAAAAAAATCTATAAAGCTATAAACATACAAAAATTGAAATATTGAATAGGCTATACAAAGATTATGGTATAAGAAATAAATATGCAAATAAATGCACAACACATACAAAGGTGTTATGGTGAAACAATAAATGTATATATAGGACTTGAAAAGAATGAATGATGCAGTGCGTATGTTGCATTTCCTACATTAATAAATACTTGTGCAGGACAACATTGAAACAGACTGTATGCTGTATGCCATTTTTAATCTTTAACATATATGGCTCCTCCATTTTAAAGGTAGGCTGCTATATCGCTGCTCTGTCATTTTCTGTCTGGTCGTCCTGCATACCCTGCTTTGACCTTTCCTTTTGCTTTCCGGTCCTTTCTGTCCTGTCCTGACTTGACCTGACTTGTGCTGTCCTATCCTTTCTTGTCCTGTCCTGTCCTCCTGTCCAGTGTCCCTCTCACCCCTCACTGTAACACGTCGTGTAGGTCACCCCTACCAGAACAGGACCCCTCCCAAGAAGAAGAAGCCTCGGACGTCCTTCACTCGGCTGCAGATCTGTGAGCTGGAGAAGCGCTTCCATCGGCAGAAGTACCTGGCGTCGGCCGAGCGGGCCGCCCTCGCCAAGGCCCTGAAGATGACCGACGCCCAGGTCAAAACCTGGTTCCAAAACAGACGCACCAAATGGAGGTGAGCTCTCGTTTCGTTTGACAGGACATTGTCTGTTGGTTTGTTTTAGCTTATTCCCAATGTTATCTCTACAGAGCAGGTGGGGGATTGTAGGAATATCTGGAGCCACCAACCAAAGAGGCCCTGCATTCTTTATGGAGGGCTGGAAGCCCATTTGGCTCCTAACGGCTGTCAGGGGTCCTTAAGTGGTTTTTATAAGAGCTCCAGGAGGTCTCTTGGGTCCCTGTTATGTCTCATTGCTCAGGCTACTACACTACTACGTTTACATGTTCAAGCAGCGTTTTGAGACAAAAATAATCTACGTCCACACACGAGTTTTAGCTTTAGTAGCAGAACTAATCTCTGCAGGTTGGGCACCTGTTGGTCTGGATTATACTGACAAGAGTTTCTGTTATTTAGTCACTCATTGATATACATAGTGTGGACAAAATTAATACTACTCCTTCAGAAAGGAGTAGTATAATTTAGAGTAATAAAGCCTCAAATAGCAGAAATAAAAGGTTTTTAAAGAGGAATTACCCGGGGACCCAATGTGAGGAGGGCCCAAAAAGATGCTAGAAAGAATAACTGTGGATGACTTCTTTTTATACCAGAAATGGTTAGGGGTTAGGCCTACATCCTTAAAAAAAACTGTTCAAAGGGGGTACATCGTTGAAAAAAGCTTGAGATCCTCTGGCCTATACGGTGATTGTTATAATACATATCATGTTATAATTATTAGGCTGTAGCCTCCAGCGTGTAGTAAGGAGGAGTTTTGGTTGGATGTGTTGCAGGCGGCAGACGGCGGAGGAGCGGGAGGCGGAGAGGCAGCAGGCCAACCGGATCCTCATGCAGCTACAGCAGGAGGCCTTCCAGAAGACCATCAACCAGCCGGTCACCCCGGACCCGCTGTGCCTGCAGAACAGCTCCCTGTTCGCCCTGCAGAACATGCAGCCATGGACCGAGAACACCGGCAAGATCTGCAGCGTGTCGGCCTGCGAGTAGAGCCAATGGACAGCCACTCGTCCTCCAGCTGGGGGCCTGCGCCTGTGCCGAGTACCGACTGACTGCTAAAGGGCAGATACAGGGGCGTAGCCCGCGGGGGAGCTCTAAGGAAAACCCTCCGTGCTCTTATTATCACCACCTTCTGTCAGAAACACAGCTGGTGCTGCATCTAACAACAGGCATGCTTCAGATGGCGTCCCTCAGGGCTACTGCTATCAAATCGGGGTCCAGTCTGATCTGGATCCTTGGGAGGTCTGTACTGACTCAGCCCTGCAGAGACCACACTGAGATATTTCGGAGTCATCATAATGAACATTGTGCTCCATAAAAAAAAAAAAAAGTCCACGAGAGGAGCAGGACAGACTGGCATCAGTGAGTTGTTGTGTAACCGTTTACCTATAAGGGACGTATTGTTTCATAATATTTTCATATTTGTGTGTGCATCTCTGCCATTAGTGTCTGTCTGTGACTTTTAACTCAACTGCAAAACGCAGCACTTGTTTTAGCACCTGTGCATTCAAATATAATCTGACAAAATGAAATTGATTTACAGCAACAAACCAGGATGTGTGACTATTTCATAATTTAGGAACAAATGGGCCTAAAGGTCAAAAAGCTTCCGATTTACAGACAGATCATATAAAATGACCATACGTTTGACCACAGTTTAGCATTTCACATTTTTATTTTTGTACAAACTGTATTTTTTTATTTCTCTTTCCCCACTGTGCTGAGGTGTGGAAGCAGATCTCAGACCTGTGAGGCTGAGCTCAAACAAGCTGACCAATCACGTGTCCAGGCTGTGTGCGTGCGTGCGTGCGTGCACGTTTTATTCATACTGATAACAATAATATATTTTGTACACTGAAATTATTTTCTTTCTCTATTGAGTTGATAATAGCCTACAGCTCAATTTGAAATGTAGTTCTATAAATATCTTCTGCATTTTTCATACACATGTAACTTTTATTTTGCTCAGTGGAAATAACTCAAATGTATTTCCATGCCACATACATATATATATATATATATATATATATATATACAGATTTGGTTACTTGGAGATCCTATGTAATGTTCCAATTGGTCATAAATCATCATGAGGGCACAAAACATAGCTATACAAATTGAAACATTATAATTATATATCTATCTTAAAACAAAGACAACAAGCAGCAGGTTACAACACAAGCCATTGAACAACAGAGTAACAACCAGAAGTAACAAAACAAGTGGAAAGCAAACCAATATAATAAATCCAACTAAACCAAGGCTGGCTTACTGCATATGCCCATCAATTTCCGTATTAAAACACAATATTGAGCATTTTTTGTTCACTCGGGGACTGAAGAATCAAGTATTAACTATAAAGTACTCACTTCCCGTACTCAAGTAGAAGCACAGATACTTGTGTTAAAAATACTCTGGTAAAAGTACTGATTTAACTTCTTTACTCAAGTAAAATTAACAAAGTACAGGCTTGGAAATGTACTTAAAATATAAAAGTAAAAGTAGCCTTACGAATGACAAAGCATTTTAAATGGATATCTGCCAACAGGCCTACAACGTCCCACACGTGATTATTGTGACTGAGACTGGGAGTGCAGGTCAATAAGATTCTGACTGAGCAGCAAGATATGAATTCAATTGTCAATCTTATCCCTCTGACTTATGTCTGAGAGGTTTGAGACATTAACGTTAACATTAGCCCAAAAAGTCCATTTGAGGCAAAACCAAGTAACGCTAATGGTAACTTAAGTGGTCTCAAAAACAAGAACGGCCTTAACCCTCTATTGCATGGTGTTGCCATGTGGCAAAGATGCAAAAAGAAAATCCATTGTTTTCTGTTTAATTGTGTAAATAGGTCTTTTGAAGTGAAATTTTAAAGTGTTATTAACTTGCATAACCAGGAAATCCTGTTTCCCCGCCCCTTTTTCGTGCATGTACCACACTAAAGATCGATTTACAGGATCAGCCAAAAAGTAGTGATTTTTTCTTAATTTTAGAAGCATTTCTTTGAAAAAAAAAATCCATCTGTTATCTGGGGTAAGTACACTTTTAATTTGAATCCCTTAAACCAGTTAAAATGCTATAGTGTTCTGTAAAAGGCTAAAATCAATTAGTTGCCATATGGCATATAAGTTGACTTTGTTTGGAATTTTTTCAATAAAAGCATATTTTTAACCAAATTAATGGATTTCTTGGCACTTTCCACAAATGCGTGCCCCTTTAATTTTTTTTTTACAATTGCGTTATTTAAGCAACCTGGAGTCATAAAAACACATCAAGACATTTTTGCCATGTTTAACAAATAATTCATGCAATAGAGGGTTAAGTAACATTAACGTTAGAACAGCACTGCTACACTAAATCAAGTTGCTGAATTTGTTTTTAATATAAAGCTATACACGCAGAAATTGTATCCGATTATTTTCAAATAAAGTGAACGCTCCCTAACCTTAACGTTACTTGGGTTACTGGCTAAATGCTGGAGAACCAAGGCATGGCCATTGCCAGCAGAACAAATGTAACTAACCATTAATGTCAACTTAATAAAGTTACTGAAACAAACAAATAAATAACAAAAAGATGCCCATTTACCCATGTGTTTCAATGCTAAATTATTGAAAGCCAGCAGTTTGTGGTGTTTACAATAATTCGTGGTTGTATTCCATGTTATATTCGCTATAACAACTACATCATCCTTGACGTAGTATATTCCCATCCGATTAGACTGAATTTGGTATCGATGACGTGAAAAATAACGGTAACTTCACTAAAATTATTTGAAAGTACCAAGCCAATTTTGTAAAATGCAAGGAGTAGAATTTTTGTGTTGTAAAAGAAAAAGTCGGCACAAAAATAATAGTAAAGTAAAAATACCTGAAAAATCTACTTGAGTACAGTAGCAAATTATTTGTACTTCATGACTTCCCATCGCTGCTATTGACATATCATCACCTTTTAAGTTAATACGATTTCAGCTGATTTTGTGAATACTTCGCACATATCCAATACATTATTCAGATATTAAATATTAAGCACACAGGTAACCTGGAGCTATAGTCATCCAGCATGTATACTGGGAGCAAAAGTGTGTGGGGGTGGGGAAATTTTATGGTGATATTTCAGTTATGAATGTTTTTTTACAATCCTTTTTCTGAAAGAGAAATACTGTTCACATACTTTACAACATACACGTGTTTTCTTTGTTCCTTTTGTGCACAATACATCTCACTGTACCCATGTGTATATTTTGATGCATATCTATAAACATTCTCTGATAAATGTACTTTGTCTAATAATTGTTGGGTGCGTATTGCAGTCGGTAGGGCATGCTGAGCCAGCAGTTTGGGAGAGTGCGTGCGCATGTGTGTAGTGTGTGCGTGCGTGTGTGCGTGTGTGTGTGATGTGACATTCTCCAGGACTGCTTTCTAAAAGGTTGAGGAGGAATGTAAAGGAGAATTGCATCATCCATTGAGAAATATCTGCTCGGATCTGGAGTTCCACCGAAACCTCCTGGAACTCCTCTCACACTCACCCACATGAATTCCCCCTGGGGAGAAAACCTGGTCCCTCACCAGAGCTGATAAAGATGAAGCCAGTTGAGAGAAATATACCACTTTGCTGTGGCCCTTCTTTCCTAGTATTGGACAAAAACCCAATAACCATGGAAGCAGAGTGTTCTGTCTTCTGTCCACATACTTTTGGTCTGGATTTGTTTTTGGGCCCCTCAATTCAAGTGAAGAGAAATCTCATCCCTCACGCATACAGTGGTTTTAGCGATTTGTGTTTGTCTCTTTCTTGTTACAACATAACACAAAGACAGATCCATAAAGAAAGGCTTTTTCCAAATGGTGTGAAGACATCAACCCCAATCCAACACTTTTGGGATGAACTGGAACTCTCGAGTGCAGTCCAGTTCTGATCCAGTCCTCACTGATGCCCTTGTTGTTAAATGGAAACAAATCCCCGGAGCAGGTACCACATCTTGTGGAGAGCCTGAAGCCAGCAGAGTGGGAGCTGGTGTAGCAACACATTAATATGAATCCCATTTTGGACACATGCTATATATCTGGAATGGTCTGGGGTCAACATGGTCATTTAGTATAAAGTATATCCATATACAGTGACATATGGCTCTAGATCACAAACACTTCGGCTACAGTTGAAAACAGAAGGCATAATCTCAGGGTCCATTTCCTAGGTCTTTCCAGAGCTTTCAACACCATCTTGGTGCTTTTTATCAGTGGATAGAATTTGCTCAGTTATCAAAGTTGCTCACAGAACCCATGTGTCAAAAAAGTCTGAGCAGCTTTCCACAAATTCTAATGATAAAAGTCATTACAGGGTATTTGTGACACTGTTCCTCACTCCTTTTACAATACTGCAAGTAGGGTTGGGCATCAAGAACCCATTCCTACTCCTAGAATTGGTTCTTTATTGGTATAAATAAATGGTGGATTAACATCAGGATGGCTAAAAGCCTATATGGATTTTCCGCCGCCAGCTAAAAACCGACTACACCTCGGATAAATACAAAAAAACTAAACAAAATGTAAGTATATATTTCTTGAAGCTGCACTTTCATATGGCTCTTTGTAGTTTTGCCTATTTAAAGCTAATGTACTTGCACTTACTACTTATTGTCGTTAATGTAAGTTTCAAGTAGTAAAATCTTCTACTCTGTGACTAAAAAGGTGTGTAAAACTGATTAAACAGGTACAAAACCAAAGCTTATTGGTCATTTTGTAACCAGACAAAGTGGACTTACAATCACCATACCAGAATTCTTGGCTCTGTGCAGGAGCAAAACTAGCCTGGTCCTACAAGACTCTGGTCCAATAGCCTGGTCCTACCAGACTCTGGTCCAATAGCCTGGTCCGACCAGACTCTGGTCCATTAACCTGGTCCTACCAGACTCTGGTCCATTAGCCTGGTCCGACCAGACTCTGGTCCATTAACCTGGTCCTACCAGACTCTGGTCCATTAGCCTGGTCCGACCAGACTCTGGTCCATTAACCTGGTCCTACCAGACTCTGGTCCATTAGCCTGGTCCTACCAGACTCTGGTCCATTAACCTGGTCCTACCAGACTCTGGTCCATTAGCCTGGTCCTATCAGACTCTTGTCCATTAACCTGGTCCTACCAGACTCTGGTACATGCTAACTCCTTGTTAAGCCAACCAAACATTTGAGATTGGCAATGGCAGATCCAGAGTGGCTCTGGGCAGATCCAATAGTTTTAAAATCCCGCCTTCAAGGAAGTTAACACTTGTCAATGGAGAGTGGCCAGACCCTCTGGACTAATGAAATGGACCAGAGTCTGGTAGGACCAGGCTAATGGACCAGAGTCTGGTAGGACCGGGCTAATGGACCAGAGTCTGGAAGGTCCAAGCTAATGGACCAGAGTCTGGTAGGACCAGCCTAATGGACCAGAGTCTGGTAGGTCCAAGCTAATGGACCAGAGTCTGGTAGGACCAGCCTAATGGACAAGAGTCTGGTAGGACCAGCCTAATGGACCAGAGTCTGTAGGACTAGGCTACTGTACCAGAGTCTTGTAGGAACAGGCTAATTTACCAGAGTCTGGTAGGACCAGACTAATGGACCAGAGTCTCATAGGAGGCTATGGACCAGAGTCTGGTAGGACCAGGCTAATGGACCAGAGTCTGGTAGGACCAGCCTAATGGACCAGAGTCTGTAGGACTAGGCTACTGTACCAGAGTCTTGTAGGACCAGGCTAATTTACCAGAGTCTGGTAGGACCAGACTAATGGACCAGAGCTATGGAGGTTGCCAGAGTTGGTAGACCAGGTAATGGACCAGAGTCTGGTAGGACCAGGCTAATAGACCAGAGTTTGGTAGGACCAGGCTAATGTACCAGAGTCGCTAATGGACCAGAGTCTGGTAGGACCAGCCTAATGGACCAGAGTCTGTAGGACTAGGCTACTGTACCAGAGTCTTGTAGGAACAGGCTAATTTACCAGAATCTGGTAGGACCAGACTAATGGACCAGAGTCTCATAGGAGGCTATGGACCAGAGTCTGTTAGGACCAGGCTAATGGACCAGAGTCTGGTAGGACCAGCCTAATGGACCAGAGTCTGGTAGGACCAGCCTAATGGACCAGAGTCTGTAGGACTAGGCTACTGTACCAGAGTCTTGTAGGACCAGGCTAATTTACCAGAGTCTGGTAGGACCAGACTAATGGACCAGAGTCTCATAGGAGGCTATGGACCAGAGTCTGGTAGGACCAGACTAATAGACAAGAGTTTGGTAGGACCAGGCTAATGTACCAGAGTCGCTAATGGACCAGAGTCCGGTAGGACCAGTCTAATGTCCCGGACCAGGCAACTGGACCAGAGTCTGGTAGGACCAGGATAATGGACCAGAGTCTGGTAGGACCAGGGCCTGGACCAGGACCACCTGGGTGGCTCATTGTGCCTAGAAAGGCCTACCTTAAAAACAATAATTAATAATAATTACTTAATTTACATGACATAACATTACTCAAATTAATTAAAATAATGATACTGATATCATGATCAAATACCTAGATATTCAGTCATATAATTCAAAGAAAACCGAAAGGTTTTTTTTAAATATTAAATATAACAAAACAATGAATAGCTCCAACAAATGAAGGGATTATAGTAAAGCTGGAAATATAGAAACATCACAGCACTGTGTCTGATATCTAGGGATTTGTCTCCACCTACAGGCCTCGATGTGTAATTACTTGTCGCCATTTTTCGTCGCTGGGTGATGACGAAGGTTACGTAAATGAAGCGCGGCAAACAACGTTTGTAATTTATGTAATTTATGAGAAAAACGTCGTGTTTTTTGTTCTCTTCTCCGCTGCAGACATGTCTCTCGTACGGTTCCGTGCCTCAGCCAGCAGACTCCAGAGTTTAGTCTTTACAGGTGAGTGTGTGTGTGCTTTGGTGACGTTATTAGCTGAACCAAACTACATTCACAAACCTGCTGTTTTAGTGGTCGTGTCCTCCTATAGCATGACCTGGATATATAACGTTAGCTAGCTAGCATTCATCGAAGTAACGTTATCCATGTTAAATATCCGAGCTGTTATGAATCATACATTATGCTCTGGGTGTAGACGGCTCCTTTGTTCTATATCTCTGCCGTTTCCGATGTGATATGTTCAGGTTGTTCCCGCGGAGTCAGCGGAGCGGTGAAGGACAAGGAGCCGCTGAAGAAAGCCAAAACCCCGCAGGGACGCTTTGACATCCCCGAGGAGAAGACCAACCCTGTTCTGGAAAGTAAGAATCATGCAGGGGACTCTGTCTGTTGTTTGGGCTCAGGCTGCACTACGGGTTCTTGCAAAATAAGATGAGAATATTAAACAGAAGAAATTGCAACGCGCTATTATTTTTGTAGTGTCACTCTTCAGACAACGTAGACAACACGCCACGTAAGTTACGTTTTAGTGATATTGTTTTTAAGGTTGACCTAGGTACTAGGAAGAACGAGCCGCACAGGTGGGTACACATTCGCTTGGTCCTACCAGACTCTGGTCCATTAGCCTGGTCCTACCAGACTCTGCTCCTTAGGCCTGGTCCTACCACTCTTGTCTCCATACCTGGTCCTACCAGACTCTGTCTATTAGCCGGTCCTACCATACTCTGCGTCCCATTATCCTGGTCCCTACCCGACTCTGGTCCATACCATTATCCTGGTCCTACCAACTCTGGTCCCATTAGCCTGGTCCTACCAGACTCTGTCCATTAGCCTGGTCCTACCAGTTCTGGTCCATTAGCTGGTCCTACCAGACTCTGTTCCATTAGCCTGGTCCTACCAGATTCTGGTCCATTAGCCTGTCCTACCAGCTCTGGTCCATTAGCCTGGTCCTACCTAACATCCTGGTCCATTAGCCTGGTCTACCAACTCTGTCCTTAGCCTGGTCCTACCAGAGTCTGGTCCGATGAGCTGGTCCTACATACTCGTCCATTAGCCTGGTCCTACCAGACTCTTGGAACGCAATAGGACCGATCAGGGTTGGACCTCCAGTCTGTTCAGATGCCTCAATGATGATAGTGCAAAAGTGAACAGTGCAGGGATTGAACAGTGCAGTAGATTATGTTAAAATATGAACTAACTATATATGAAATCGGATGTATTGCCTACCACCAATTGGTTCTTCTGTGTTATTTAAAATATTGATAAAATATCTGGTCATGCCAGATGTAATTATTTCACTCATTTTTGAAACAATGCAGTTACCCGTTTGACCACCTCTCTCCGGCAAACTCTGCGTATGTCTTGGACACAAAGGTCCACTTACTAGCTTTTTCTAGAACTTTCAACTGCATCTTTTGTGTGGCGTTTGCTCAGTTGTCTGTATCGGACCCATGGAACTCTATCAGCGGAGGAGGACCATGACATTTGGTTAAAAGCTCAGGACAAGGCTTGTAAGTGGGCCTTGAGTTAAGAAATGCTGTTAAAGTTCCAACAAAAAGTGAACATTAACCGTAACCCTTGTGTTGTCTTACCGCCGACGATGCAACTTTTAGTTTTTCAGGGTCAAAATTGAAAATTCTGGAGACTTCCGGAAGCAAATGGAGTAGACAGGTGCGTCAGAGCTTCTCTCCCACTTTAATTTCAAAATACTCTGTTCAAAACTCGTCAATCTGCTCACTATCTGGATAAAACAATTTATGAACGGAGGGAGAAACATGGCGAGCCATAAAAAATCGACAAGAATGCTCAAAGCTCAGGATAAAAGTGCCCAAGTAGCTCAGGCTAACACGTTTCTGGAGCAAGCTAACGACAACGTGGCTAGTTCGGAAGCTCAGAGCCCTGGAACGAACGTGGACTCGGAGGGAATACTTAAGGCCATCGATGGTTTGAAGACTGCTTTAAAGGATGATAATGCGAAGCTACAAGAAAATATTGACCATCTGGGACATGAGATCAACGGTAAGCTGGACAATATTGCTACTGAGGTCCAGGGCCTGGCAGAGCGGGTTGACGAGGCGGAGGCCCGCGTTCATCAAGTGGAGACCTGGGCAAAGGAGGCAAAGGAGGCAACCGAGGCGCTGTGCTTCTGCATCGAACAACAGCGGAAAACACAGCTTAAGGTGCTTGATTTAGAGTCTCGCTCCAGAAGAAACAACGTCCGTGTATTTGGGGTACCAGAGGGAAAGGAGGGGAACTCAACTATACAGTATATCGAGACGTTTCTGAGAAGCCAGCTACAACTACCGGAGGACCTGGTTTGAACATACAGCGCGCACATCGCACTCTGGCAACTAAACCCCACCGACTCACCAGAGAGCGATTATTGTCAATTTTTGGAATTTTCCACAAAGGAAAAGATCTTAAGAGAAGTGTGGAAAAAAGGCAAGATCCAGGTGGGCCCTTCTATTATTCACTTTGATCACGATTATGCACCTGAGATAGTGAAGAAGCGCAGAGAATATAACGTTATCAAGAAAGCGCTCAAAGTGAAAGGCATCCGCTTTCAAACACCGTTTACCAACATGAGGATCCACTGGGAATCAGGAACCCGCACATATTCCAGCGCTCGGGAAGCCTATAACGAGCTGAAGAGACACGGAATTCAGTCGGAGGAACCGGTGACAGCCGACGGTGGCTCCAGAGCGGAGTGGAGTCTCCGGGAGCTGCTGGGCTGGCAACCGGCGGATAACAGCGGCGCTGCGGTTGCGCTGAGAGCCAAGAACAAACTGCAGGATTTCCAGCGAAGCTTAGCCGAGTGAAAATAGGCAGAATATCATAACATAACGCAGCATTATTTTGTCTGGGCTCTGATTTACTATTTGGTGGGAGAGGGCACTGTGTTTTTTTTTTTTTTTTTTTTTCCTCTCTACGTTGGACTAATAGGATGGACGTGTTCTTTCTCAAAGGCGCTTCTACTGTCCTTTTTGGGCCCTCTCAGTTTGAGAGGTTTAACCCTCGACTTTCCAACGGGGTCACGAGTGAGAAGAGGGAGCTTCTCCTCACCTTGGAAGTCAGTTTGCTTCTGTTTTTTTGTTGGTGTCGTTCGTGTTCTGGTTTCAGGGGCCACAATCAGTCAAGGTATTTCTATACATTACTGTCATATAATTTAAAAATTGCTTCCTTGAATGTAAACGGTCTGAATAGTCCAGTGAAAAGAAAAAGGGTCTTAGCTAAATTGAAGAAAGATGGGATACAAATCGCTCTTTTACAAGAGACACACATGTCTAAACAAGAACATGGCAAGGTAAGTCATTGGCTACCTGAACACGTTTATAGCTCCTGTAGAAATAGTAGAAGAGGGGGGTGGCACCCTAATTTCTAATTCATTGAATTTTGAATTGATATCTGAGAAGGGAGATAAAGACGGCAGATTTGTTATAATAAAGGGGAGAATTGATGGTGTTGTGGTCACGATTGCTAATATATATGTACCGCCAGAGAGCGACAGGACTTTCTTGAAAACGTTCTTTGATACCATTATCTCATTTAGTGAAGGAGTTCTTATTTGTGCTGGAGACTGGAACACAATCCCTAATTATGTCCTAGATACAACAAGCCATAAGAAACAAAAAACTGGCCGGTCAAAAGATCTAAATATCCTGATGAGGGAGATGGGCCTGTTTGATGTTTGGAGGGACCTTCATATTAAAGAAAGAGAATTTACTCATTACTCTTCTACCCATAAAGTCCACTCCAGGATTGACCTGTTTCTGATGAACACCATTGATAGATCTAAAGTGGAGGAATGCTTAATTGGAACATCGGAATTTCAGACCACAACATTATCTATCTGACCAGGTTGATAAATAGGCCTAAAACACATATGGGCCTAAAATAGGCATTCTTAATAATGAAACTACAACAAAGGAGATTAGAAAGGAAATAACGGAGTGTATAAAAGACAATAATAATGGGCAGGTAAATCCCACCTTAGTCTGGGACACTGTCAAGGCAGTAATGAGAGGGAGACTAATTTCTAGAACTGCTTATCTTAAAAAAATAAAGAGGTTAAAATACGATGAATTGGAAAAAACGTTGAGGAAATTAGAATTAAAACAGCAAGTGACTAACGATGGAGGATTTTCAGAACAAATAACAAAAACTAAAAACAAATTAAATGATATGATACTTGAGGAACTTGAGGAAAAATTACGATTCTGCAAACAAACATTTTACGAATCAGGCCCAAAAGCTACACGGGTCTTAGCTAGACAACTTCGTAAACACCATTTGAAGCATTCGATTACCAAAATTAGAGAATCCTCGACTGGTGACTTAACCTATGACATGGATAAAATACACAAGACCTTTGAGAACTACTTTAAAACACTATATTCTGCTCCAGGACCAGTTAACGTAACTGCTATTGATGATTATTTGGCAGCCTTGGACCTACCTTCACTTGGTCTAATCCAAAACAAAACTCTATCTGCTCCCATTACGCAGAAAGAACTAGATACAGTTATTGGACAATTGAAAAGTAATAAGTGCCCAGGTAGCGATGGATTTCCAAATGAATGGTACAAGACGTTCAGGAAGGAGCTTTCTCCTGTCCTGCTCGATTCTTTGAACTGGACATTGAGCAGAGCTGAGATCCCACCATCTTGGAGAGAGGCTGTAATATCTGTCCTCCCTAAAGAGGGGAAAAATGTTGAATACTGCGAATCATATCGCCCAATCTCAATTCTGAATGTCGATTATAAAATTTTTACATCGATAATTTCTCGGAGAATGGAGTATTACTTGTTAGACCTAATACACGAAGACCAGACGGGATTCATCAAAGGCCGACAAACTCATGACAGCATAAGACGAACATTACATATCTTAGACCAAACCAAAAAGCAGGGCCTCAACGCCGTATTAATTAGTCTAGACGCAGAAAAGGCCTTTGATCGGGTCAACTGGACCTTTCTATATAAGGTTCTAGAACGCCTGGGCTTTAATAACCAGTTTATTAGGTGCCTGCGGTCACTTTATGATAAACCACGGGCCAGGGTAAAAATTAATGGGCACCTAACAGACAGCTTCCAACTACACAGAGGAACCCGTCAGGGATGTTGTCTAAGTCCATCCCTTTTTGCAATATTCATTGAACCCTTGGCACAGGCCATTAGAGAGGATAATGGAATAAAGGGAATTAGTTTTGCAAATATTGAACACAAAATTGCCCTTTTTGCAGATGATGTAATCGCATACCTCCAAAACCCAGATATAACGCTCCCTAAGGTTATGTCAGCTCTAACTGAGTTTGGTCAACTGTCGGGCTACAGTCTAAACATCACAAAAACACAGGTCCTGGCAATTAACTACTCCCCTAGTAAATTTATAAGAAAGACCTATAGACTTAAGTGGGATGCCAAAAAGCTAAAATACCTGGGAGTATTTATTTCTCAAGATTTGGATGGGTTATTTAGTTTGAATTTTGATAATCTTACTGAAAACATACAAAAGGACTTGTCAGCCTGGTCAAGGTTATTGTTGGACTTCACAGCTAGAATGGAAATAGTGAGGATGAATCTGCTTCCTAGATTTTTATATCTTTTCATGTCATTGCCTATTAGAATATCTAGCACACAGTTCCATGCTTGGGACAGGTTGATCTCCAGATTTATTTGGTCCGGGACCAGACCAAGAATAAAATTTAAAATACTCCAAATTAATAGGGACCAGGGGGGTTTGGCCCTTCCAAATTTGAGGGAATACTATTATGCATCTCAGATGAGATTCATGGTCTGCTGGTGCTCCAGAAATGGAGACTGGATGAAACAAATAGAACTAAGGCAGGGTGGGGCCAACCCAAACACGTCTGGGAGGTAAAATAATTACAGACAAAAATGGGAATGGTATAGTCGAAGGCACATTGTAATCTGGAAGGAAGTGGTTGATAGATACAGATTGGCGGACGTCATTGGACTCCTGATGTGGCCCTCCTGTAACTCAAACTTCGGCCAGGAGAATTAGATTCTCATTTCTAGGCTGGAAAGATGGAGGACTGTGTGCTTTGTGCCAGTTTGTAGAAGGTAACACTTTAAAACATTTGAGCAACTGAAAAGGGACTATAATCTTGAGAACAAGAGACTTATTTAAATATTTTCAGGTAAGACATTTTTACAATACGAAAATAAAAAAGGTGTTCCCCTGAAGGTAATACTATTGTGAACATTTTTACGAAAGCTTATACCCACCTCCCTTGTAAAACGTTTCCAAACTATTAAAGGATTGCAGAAATATATGGAAATAACACCTTGAAATTAAGTTAAATGGGAGAGAATTGGGAGATAATTACAGAGGAGATGGCTTTCGATGTGTGTGACACAACGAACATCTACTAGCTCCAAAAGATGGAGGGAATCGGTTGGAAGTGCTTAATCAGATACTTTCTTACACCTCAAATTACTAGTAGATATAGAGGAGAAAGACAGCAAGTTGGAGACAGTGTGGCCATCAGAACGCCAATCACTTGTATTTTGGTCCTGCCCAAAGTTGGCAACTTTGGGATGGAATCTGTCAGAATACTGGGACAATTTTGGGGTATGTCATCCCAAAGACCCTAGAATTTTTTGCTGGGGTTAATGTCTGGAAAAGTGTTTCAAAAAGAAGTCAGTACCTTTAAAGTTCTGTCAATTGCTAGCAAAAAAGCAATTACACGGTCTTGGCTAAAGAATCTCCCTCCCAAGCTGGACCACTGGCAAGACGTCGTGGAGGAGATTAACTCTATGGAAAAACTGAAATATCTTTTACGATGAAAGGACATTCTTACAACAACCGCGTCTAAATGGTTGTCCTCAAAGCAAAAGAAGCATAACTAGGTGTATCATCTTGTAACGTATTATCTAATATCTATGTATCAGTGCCCAGTCTGTGTGTGTTGTTTGTTTTATTGTATGAAAAACGTTAAAAAAAGAGGTTATA
>NW_022605596.1:179507-181519 GCF_008692095.1 Etheostoma spectabile | reverse complement strand
CTTCATTCACAATACTCTGTTCACAACTCGTCAATCTGCTCACTCTTGGTAATTTATGAACGGGGAGAACACGGCGAGCCATAAAAAATCGACAAGAATGCTCAAAGTCACGGATAAAAGTGCCCAAGTAGCTCAGGCAACACGTTTCTGGAGCAAGCTAACGACAACGTGGCTAGTTCGGAAGCTCAGAGCCTGGAACGAACGTGGACTCGGAGGGAATACTTGGCCATCGATGGTTGAAGACTGCTTAAAGGATGATAATGCGAAGCACAAGAAATATGACCATCTGGGACATGAGATCAACGGTAAGCTGGAAATATTGCTACTGAGGTCCAGGGCCTGAGAGCGGGTTGACGAGGCGGAGGCCCGCGTTCATACGTGGAGACCGGGCAAAGGGGCAAGGAGGCAACCGAGGCGCTGGCTTCTGCATCGACAACAGCGGAAACACAGCTTAGGTGTGTGTTTAGAGTCTCGCTCCAGAAGAAACAACGTCGTGTTTGGGGTACCAGAGGGAGGGGGGAACTCAACTATACAGTATATCGGCGATTTCTGAGAAGCCCGCTACCACTACCGGAGGACCTGGATTTGAACCTAACAGCGGCCCTCGCACTCTGGCACTAAACCCCACCCGACTCACCACCGAGCGGAGGATTATGTCATTTTGGCAAAAAAAAAAAAAAAAATTGAAAATTCTAACAGATTTTTTAACGTTTGGGTCAACACTTTTGTCACTTTTCCGATGTTTATGGTCACTTTTCTGTTTTTTTGTCATCTTTTCTAATGTTTTAGTCACTTCTTCCAATTTTATGTCAATTTTTCTGCAATTTTTATTTTATGTTTTTGTTTATTCCTCACGTTTTTGAAGCTTTTTCTGACATTTTTGTCTCCTTTTTCAACAATTTTCGGAAAAAGGATCAAATTTGACCCGAGGACAAGAGGAGGGTTAATGAAGTGATGGACGTGCTGACTGTTTCCCAAAGCCCAAGATTATGTCCTCAAATGTCTTGTTTGGTCCACAACTCAGATATTCAGTTAAATGTCACAGAGGAGAGAAGAAACTAGAACATATTTTTGGGTTTTGTTTTATCAAATATCAAAATAGCTTAAATGTAGTAGTTGACAACTAATTGATTAATCTTGTGCTGCTCTTATCTAAAGCGGTGTTTTGCAAACTGATCCATTCCCTTGTTGTCCTCCAGAGTTCCCTGATGATGTGAACCCTGTAACCAAGGAGAAGGGGGGTCCTCGAGGTCCAGAGCCCACCCGCTACGGAGACTGGGAGAGAAAGGGCCGCTGTGTAGACTTCTAGTTCAATGCTTGTAAATCTGATATATCACACCTGTAAATGGATATTTATAGTACGTGGCACTTTTTGACATGGTTGATGTTTAAATTTCAGATCCGAAGGTGAGAATAACTGTGTTCCTGACTGACTATTCTTACTCACAGGGAGAAAGGAGAACTCCTTCATACATTAGGGACAACTTCACTAAGTGTGCCATAAAGGGAAACCAACCTGGACCCTATTTCCCTATGTTTTTGTGACTGATGGAACAACAGTCTTTGACATTGGTCCAGTATTAAGAGAGATTGCTGCAGTAAGTCAATAGGACTATTATCCAGCTTGTATTGACCTTCACAAAAGTCCTTGTTTTGCCACTGACAGGCTCAGATTAATATTCTAAGTGTCTTGACAACATTATGGAAAGGGTTTCAAAGGAGGTTGACTTTTATGTATAAGATTAAGATCCTTTTTTTGACATAAAAACATCCACAAAATTGCGTTCGCTAAAGCCACCAGACTACATGTAGTTAAACAGTAATTTGAGCATCGTGAAATACACTGAATTCAAAGTCAACAGAAACAAAATAAAACTATGAAAAGCTGTTTTGGGTTCATCTTTTTACTTGCCAACCATCACAACTCTAATTTCGGTTGAAATAAACACATAGTTTACTGATCAACATGTGAAAATGTGTTGGCTCTATACACGCTAAAAGTATTGCTTTTT
>NW_022605596.1:179408-179497 GCF_008692095.1 Etheostoma spectabile | reverse complement strand
TAAATGGAGTCTGGTGGGTTTAGCGATAGCAACTTCAGAGCTGTTTCTGGTTAAACAGAAAGGTCTTAAAGAGGTTTTAAAGGTCTATC
>NW_022605596.1:163263-179398 GCF_008692095.1 Etheostoma spectabile | reverse complement strand
TCCTTTCCATAATGTTGTCAGACACTTTTCAACTTGTCAACAATATTAATCTGAGTCTGTCGGCGGCAAAACAAGCACTTTTGTGAAGGTAAATACAAGCTGAACAATAACCCTTTTAACTACATACTGCAGCTATCTCACTTAATAATGGACAAATGTCAAGTATTGTTCCCGTCAGTCACTTAGACACAAAAACATAGGAAAATAGGATCCAGGTTGAAAAAACGGGAGTTACCCTTGAAGTGTAATCTGTCTGTTGATTTTGTGCATTTAAAGGGTCATGCTAAAAAAGAAGAAATGTCACAAAAAATGACTTTTATGTGAAGCTCCAAGACGAGGTTTGCACATTGATGTTGTTTTGTTGCAGGGGACAGTGTGGCTGGTTCGGTGCACGGGTCCTGTAGATGTGGATGTGTTCTGTCCAACTATGAATGTTAAGCTCTATTTATCATCATTTTAAAACGGGAGTCAACAATCTGTTTTCCTCCCAATAAGTGCATTTGTTTCCCACTGGACATTTGATTATAATGGGATCATCACACTGGGATGACTCGCAGATCTTGATTGGAGAGCTCATATGGGATTTTTGTTGGTTTCAAAGAAAAATAAAGAAATACTTAAGTAATAGGTTACACGGTTCATTTTTTAATTCATTTTGAAGTGGTTTTATGAAGAATATCACTATATTTTCATATGAGAAAGACAAACAGGGACACAAATGAGTGTGAAGATGGATGGATGGATGGATGTCACTTGCAAATGGGGTGTAATGATGGATGTAAGTCCAGAAAAGGGCCCCATTTTGTTCTGTTGCTAGTTTTCTTCTCACACTACTCCATATGTTTTTAGGCATACTTAATCAGGATGTTTATTAATTCAACCAATGCCTCTGTGATGGAGGAAGTTTAGAAAAGTTCCCCTTTTTACCAGGTGTGCCATGAGTTATTGCCTTTTTTAATACGGTCTAAGTCAGGTTTTAGTTCTCTCACTGTATTCTAATGCATCATCATATCAGTATGATGATGATAATTGATAATATATGATGATTGTATTGGTAGTGCCAGTACTTGTAGAGGTTGTTACTAAAAGATACATTGTCTGATCTTATAAAATATACATATATATATATATATATATTTGTAAGCAATATCTATTTTGTCCGCTAGAGAGCAATGTGAATCCACATCTGTCTGCGGCTTCAGTTGTGTTGCCTTCAGGTAATATTGTAATTTTGTAGTTTCACCTCACCAAACAATTCAAAGTAACACGACGCATTTCCCACTGTTAAGCGTTCAATTGGATTTTTCCTTTTGTATACTTAATATGTAGTTATATTTTACACACTACATTAACGACTCTCGTTTATTAGAAAAGATTAGAGCAAATTAACTTTGTACAGGATTTGAGGGGAAGCACGTGAAGGCAGCACGAAGGAGGCGGCTGCAGGACGGCAGTAAAACCAAGTTACCGCGAAGCTCCAGGAACTAGACGCTCCCAGCTAGCTAAGCTATTGTACTTCTTGTGGTAAGTGTCTGTCATTTGTATCGTTCCGACGCAGCGACAGAGCCGTAACGGCTGCTGGAGTAGTTCTGGACAGACTGTTAGGTTTTTCGAGAAGTGTCTCACGGTATTGTCTGACTTCCGCCCAGTGGGGGGAAAAGTCTCCATCACAAGGAACTCAGCGGACCAAAATGATGCCGAATATATGGGCAGAACCTAAAAAATTGTGAAGTTGGATTGGTTATAAGCAAGATTCTTTTTTTTAATGAGTCTAAAACAACGCAATATTTCTCAGTAAAATCACAAAGCCTTTGTAATTCGAAACATCTTGTGGCTCTCTGTAGGCTCCGTGTCAAGTTTCTCGTCAAAAGTTGAATTAACCTAAACAAAATTAGCTTTTGGCGACCTAATATAGCCAGCTCTGTAGACTACAATGGCGTGTCGCATTGTGTAGGCCACTAGTGTGTCACTGCTTGTTGCCATGGTTTCGTCCTCCACAGCCACTTTCCCCTAGGAGCTGACTGGCCGTTGAGCAGCACGAGCTCTGTGTTAAATATCCCCATTAGGGCGCTATGGACGTACTGTGGTTGCTGCTTGACTGGTGATTGGCCCACACAGTCTCCTTCACCCTCCTGTTGTCCTCGGGTCAAATTTGACCCCTTTAAAAAATGTCTATCTGAAATGTGAGTTTCTTTTTAACCAAATTACCACAAAAAAATGGATTGAATTCCTTACAACGCAAATACAATTGATCACTTTCATTCCTCTGATCTTAACTATTAGACATAATAATTCATAATTTCAGCTTTTTTAACTCATATTAGGTATCATTTTATATAAATGAGGGTTATTGACCATGCATTCCAAAAAGTAGGCCTTCTGTAAACTAGTGGTAGTAAGATGGTGTTAGTGAAGGCAAGGCAAGGCAGCTTTATTTGTAGAGCACATTTCAGCAACAGGGCAATTCAAAGTGCTTTACACAAAATCAGTTAAACAGATAAAACACAAGTACAAACAGTTAATTTATAAGCATATAAAACACATGAATAGACAGTAAAAAACAAAATAGACACATAAAACACAAGAATAAAAGTTACAGTGCAGCATAAGAAATTTAAAGGTAAAACACATGAATAGACAGTTTAAAACAAAATAGAAACATTAGGACACATAAAACACAAGAATAAAAGTTACAGTGCAGCATAAGAAATTTAATTGTTTCAAAACACATCTACTGTTCCCCGCTTGAGGAAATTATGTCACTCAGTTCTGTCCCTGACAGAAGGAAAATATCAATGATATTTTTACTTTTAGCTTTTATCTGGCCCCTGGCAGCAGATTTTTCGTGCACTTTTCCAACAGTGTACCCCAGGTACACTCACTCAGTTCTGTCCCTGACTGAATGAAAATATCAATGATATTTTTACTTTTAGCTGTTATCTGGCCCCTGGCAGCCGATTTTTCTGAAAACTAAAACAGTCTGAAAAAGGGACGAAAATGTCGAATTTTTGTCCGTTTTTGGCCACACAAGGTTTAAACCGAAAACAAAAATGAAATGGTGAACAGGGGGAATCGAGAGTGTAATTTTGATTTTTTTTTTTTTTATTGAGATAAAAAAAATATTTTTATTTGTATACAGCCAAGAAAACACTAACGGCGACTGACAACTACAAATAACATGTCCCAGGGCAAAAAAAATAAAAAGTAAAAACCCCAGAGAGGAAAGACAGGAGGGATGGAGACAAAACAACACACGCAGAAACAGACATCATACAAAAAAAACAACCCCTGTGGCAGTTAGAGGCCCGGGCTGTAGCACAGATTCAGTGATGGTCATAAAGTGAATGAATGTGTTTTTATGGACTTTCCTGTGTCATTACAGTGCTTCTGTGTGCCTCGACTGAGCATGATGTTTGACAAAAAGCTCGCAGTTCCTTCAAGGTACATCATGAATGAAACCCATGGCATCAAATGATGTGTCAATGATACAAAGCAGCACGTTATGTCACAACTTTTATTTGAAAGTTACTAAGTTGTTCCATTCCTTTTAGTTGACCGGATCTTCTCACGTTTCCTTTGTCCAATGGAAGCCAAGGGATGCAGCCAGAGGTGGAAGATGCACCTCCCAGAGTTTAGACCCAGCCGGAGAAGCCCGAATCCGACAACAGAAGACAGTGAAAGAGGCCGGACAGGGAGAGTGAGAGACGGAGGAAGGCCACACAAAAATGTTAGCGTGGCGCCCACCTCCAGGTATCTGAGCGACAGACAGTATGTCATGAGAAAGCCTCTGTTCTCTGCCGAACAACATGCATCTATCTTAAAGAAGACGCAGCCACAGAAGCACACAGAGAAGGTGAGGAGGATACTGTTTTAGAGCTGGGCAATATATTGATATTATATCGATATTGTGATATGAGAGTAGATACCATCTTAGATTTTGGATATCGTAATATGGCATACGTTTTCTTTTCCTGGTTTTAAAGGCTGCAGTACAGTAAAGTGATGTCATTTTCTGAACTTAGTCATTACATCCACATTACTGATGGTCATTCATCAAATATTTCATTGTGTCACTCTTTTTTGTGAAAGCACCACTATCGTTGCTGGATCGATATATTTGGTAAAACATATCATGATATTTGGGCCGCAGGTTTTGGGGTGGGGGGTTATGGATGGAGGAGGTCGGATAGGTACTTTGGGGCCAGGGCCCTGGAGGGATTTGTAGGTGAGGAGGAGGATTTTAATGTGATGCGGGGACTTAATTGGGAGCCGGTGAAGATGGATGAGGGTTGGGGTGATGGGCTGCCAGGAAAACAAGGATTAAAATCAACATTTTCTTTTTATTCACGGTGGCCCAAATACAGTATGTCGTATTAAGAAATCAATACTTAATAATCCGTCTTCCTAAATTCTACTTTTAGTCAGTGTTCCACGGTTTAAATCTACTTTATACAACAACCTATTGCCTTTTCATTTGAATTGTGCATGGTGACTGTTAGATATCGTAAAACAGGCAGCAGAATTCTCATTAAATAATATCATGGATGAGAAAATGTATTATTCATTTCACCATGATAGGCCCACACTTTGCATGGTCACCAATAAGACAGTGAGAGAAGTGGGAACTTCTTTCACATCATTACTGTTGACCTGGGCGGAACTGTCACGTCAGAATAGAGCCATTACAGAACGTCTACATCACGGTGTAAAAACAGACCGATACAGCCAGAAATGTTACTGTGTCATGTTTTAATTCTGTCAGTTTTCTGTCTTGTAGGAGAACCAGTTGGGTGTTAGCACGAGTGAAGAAAATCAGCAACCCAGGGAGCTACATTTCTCGTCCAGACCAGGAGAGGAGCTGACCCCGGAGAGCTACAGCCTCTCTCACAGTGACCTTTCACGTCCCGCAGCCTCAAGAAAAGACCTCCGCTCACCCTCGGGTGTCTCCGAGCTCAGGACCAGGCTGTGCCATGAAGAACCCAGTTTGGGATCCTCTTTCCCTGGCAGCAGATCAGCTCAGTGGAGCTTCTTAAACTCCTCCCTGGAGGTCCAGAGACCGAACCCGCCTCTTAGGCCACAACTGACCTCCACTGTTCTGTATCCTACTTACACCCCTCGCTCAGGGTACTCCAGGCCAGGCCAGACCCAACTCAGGATGGGAGGGGGGGAGCGGAGAGGAAAGGAAGAGACCAAACTATGCTCTTCTAGAGGACATAAAAGAGGACATCCAATGTCTCCCCACCAGGCCAACTACTGGGCCTGTGCCATCCCTAAAGCTTTGCCTCCATCTCCAGACCGGAACTCTGCAAGCTGGGACCCGAACAGGGAGTACCAGGCCCTTCTGGACTACACCTACCCTCTTAGACCAGGGCAGGTGCTCTGTGAGGGGGACAGCTCCAAGCTCCAGGAAGACTCTCTCTTCCAAACATACCCCAACCTGGAGGACTCAGGGATTGAACTGGACCATCATTGTAGCTCCACCAGCCTGTCAGGGTTGGACTTTTCTTTTAGCGTGGGTCATAAGTCACCTGAGTCCCCCGATGGTCCGCCCTCCGGTGCCTTGCTCTACCAAACAGACCCCGGGGCTTTGTCCTTTGACAGTTTGGACGATAGTAAGGACAGAGATGAAATTAATTTTTACAAGTGTGATGGTCGCCATCATCAGCACCATGCACTGTCCTCCTCCTCAACTGCTCTTCCACGGCCCAGGTGTGGATGTGGGGAGGTGGACGAGGAGTTCCGGCCTCTTCCAGAGCAGCTGGAGGAGCTCCAGCTGCTCTCCAGACAGGTCAGTGCTGTCCACACCACATCGGTGCCTTTGCATGTTAAAACCATAGACTGTGTTAATATTAACAGTCTATGGTTAAAACCCATTCACTCCAAATCACTCACACTGCATTATTGCTGATCATTTTCCAAAATGGTATGTTTTAAAATTGCATTTATTTAACCATGGTCTGAAAACCTACCTAATTATATACTGTGTATATATACTGGGTAATACAGTAACAGAATAGTCTTTATGTATACTCAACAGCATACCGCGACAATAACATAATACCTAAAAAACTTGAAGCCCATAACAATTAAATATAACAAATGGATCAGTTGCAGGTTCGACTCCAACCTGAGGCCCTTTGCTGCATGTCATTGCCCCTTTCTCTCCCCTTTCATGTCTTCATCTGTCCTATGGAAAGAAAGGCCTAAGAAAATAATCTTTAAAAAAAAAAAGGAAGTGGAGGCTATACAGTTGTGTTCATAACTTTACATACCCATGCTTAAGTTGACTAAAAAGAAGATTAAAAAAATAATGTTTGTGGAATTGATCTTAATGCCTTAATTAAAAAAATGAGGTAAAATCCAACCTTTAAGGACACCAATTGTCTTTGTGAATGAATAATGTATCATAAATAAATAAATGTTCTTCCTTAAAATACATAGAGGCATTGAGCCATAGAGGCAGGCAGATTTTTATTATTAAAGCCCAGTTATTTCATAGATCAGGATACTGTGCATCCTGATAAAGTTTCCTTGGCCTTTGGAATTAAAATAGTGTCTAAAAGACCGGGAAAACAGACGCATCGTCATCTTTTCAAACAAAAGTACACTATAGAAAGTTAAACACAATGCGGATCACTGCTTTTCAGCTTCAGTATTTGTTAGTTTTTTCTGCAGTCCCTCAGCGAAAGATGGAAAGTATTTGGTCCTTGTGTTGCAGGTGAGGGAGGTAACGGCCCAGCTGAGCCGGCCTGCCACAGCCAGCTGGGAGTCTCTGGAGCCGGGCACCACCTCCGTCCTCTCCTCCATCACCCTGCCTGGGAAACAGAAGGCTGAAGTCAAAGACTTGGAGGACAGCAGTCAGGACACAGGTGAAGGAAAACAGAAGACGGGCAGAGAGGAGAGGAGTGCCGCTCACACCGGTAAATGATATACCATTTTTAAGCAGAACGTGTAATTAAACAGCTGTTGCTGAATCTGGAAATAATTAACAATAACAAAAATAATAAATAAATATAAGTAATAAGAACAATAATTTACAGTAAGGTTTCGGCCTCCCTATGTCAACGTGTGTGTGTGTGTGTGTGTGTGTGTGTGTGTGAGTGTGAGTGAACAGTTCCTCCAATCCACTTTACACTGGGCTTCCTGGGTACCCAATAACCTTCTGGGTTTGGAATTTGGACAGCGTTAGATATTAATAATTGTGCGGCCATAATATAAAGGTCGAGGGGGGGGAAAAAACTCACTCAGAGCATTTGGATAAGAGGAAACCTGTCTTCCTCTGTCTCCCTCGAACCACATCCAGTTGTGTAATGTTGAGTTTTAAAAAGTTAAAATGTCTGAAGGAACCAGGTTAGAAAATTAAGCACACAGCTGTCTCCATTTTCCCCCCACCTTCTGACTGTAAAGAGTTGATCAGGTCAAGTCTGGCAATTAACTTATGGAAAGGGGCTTCCTGCTATGCAACAAAGGTGGTCCTCTCTGTCTCCTGTCCCCTGGGGTCTTAGTCTAGGCTAAAACAATACAATGTTGATTGGACTACTTTGATGTCAGAGTTTCACATTTACACAACAGAACCTCTGTTCTGTAACCAAAACGACCCCCAAAGGTGCAGTGTTTGAAGGCAGGTCAGTTCTCATTGCACAGGAAAGATGTACGGCATGTTGTCATGACAACAGCGGACCAATGAGAATGGAATTGAAAGCACCAGGTGAAAAGGAACCGCCCCCAGGTACACGGCATAAATGAGAGTGTTTTACAGATATTCAGGACTGCTTCCATGTGACTCCAAGGAGGAGCGTGGATCAGTCCGCTGTCAGCTGCAGTGTTACTTTGTTTTGTCTGATTGTCTTTGTCTTATCATCTTCATCACTGCTGTTGCATTAAACTTTTTCTCAATTCTCAATTTGACCCTCAGCCTCCTTTACCCTCAGAGATCCAACGAACGCGATGTCAGTTTTGGAATTTCTTACAGTAACGAGTGTTAAGAGTTGTGTGCTAACTAACTTAAACTTAAATTTGTCAACAGTAATTCTAACGTGGCGAGACAGCGCCGCCATTGTGCGCTGACTGTGGCGGTTGGGACTGCCCAATGTGAGGCCAGTGCAGAATCGAGTCGCAGATTTGAGTGAAGCTGTGAGTTGCGCATGTTTGCAACTAGTAGCATACAAGATGCTAACGAGAGACTTCTGTAATGGTGACCCAGTAAATATGGACCTGCTAGCATCAAACATAACAAACGCTGTCAGTTGAATGGCGTTTGGAGCTAACGTTAGAAATCTCAGTCATAGAGAGCTAAAATTTTGTCCAGAACTTCATGCACGCATACATGCACATACAACCAAGCTGTCAGTTCAACACTGCCCATATAGACCAGCAGCAAGACGTCTCCGTCCATTACTGCCACTACTGGGAGAGAACACACTGTATGTTCTCTCTTGCTCTCTGGCGAGATCTCCATGCAGATGGTTTTGGTTTTATTTTTTGGAGAAATCATTCTCTGAGATATCTGCTTCCAATCCAACGCGATGGAGGTGAAGGGAGTTAAGCTTGTAGTGCTTAATGCAGGACAAATTGCATCTCAAATAGGGCTGCATGATATGAGGAAAATATCTAATTATTTTGACTGATACTGCAATATGATTCACGATATTGAAGGGAATCCTCATGTTTTGTAGCTTTATTCTCATTTTCCTTGACTAATATTAAATCTTAAAATTTAGATTGATTATAGTGTGATTTTTGTGAGGATCTGTACCAACAAAGATGTTTTCTTTAGTCTGTAGGATAGGTTTTGTAGGCCAGGACGTCTCTGCAGCACCACAATACTTCTTTCAGAATGGTTTGACACATATTTTGCCTTTGACAAATATTACGTCCCTCTGTGATTTGGATATTGCGATTTTGATGAAATTGCGATTAAATAGCCCTAATCTCAAAGAATCTATCTCCTGTCCATCAGCAGCTGATCGAAGGGACTTTGAGGCCGTGAGGAGGAGCTCTGGAGCCTGGGGGGAGTCCGTAGGAGGGGGACTGAGTCCATCCAGTCTCAGGGAGGTGGAGGTTCTGGTGGAGCAGCTGTGTGGTCTCACCCTGCCTGGCAACAAGAGGGGCAGCCAGGAGGACCCGGAGCAAAGTGACTCCCTGATGCAACACATCCAGGTAGAGACCTGATCTGGCCTTCCAGATTGCGTTATTCCTGAATATGACGGTGTGATACAATGGAACACACTGCCTTCATAGTGACATACAGCATTTTGACAAGTGATTTGCTGATTGACAATTTGAAATGTAAAATCTGTAGGGTTTTATTTTTTGATTTTCATTGTGACGTAACCATTTGTTTCAGGTCTTCTGCTCACACCTGGAGCAGCTCATAAAGCAGTTATATACTATGTCAGAGAAGATGGAGCTGCTGTGTGCGCCCACTGTAGACATAGACAGTGTAAAGTCATCCCTGGCTGAATATCAGGTGAGATGCAGACTGCAGCTATACGCGTGCTTCTGTTTTTACTCCATTGGATGTCTGCATAGGTGGACACACATTTGGGAGTGATTTCACCTGGAACCAACTGCTCATTTCTTTTTTGCAAGGAATGCTTTTTCTGCTGGGTTTGATAATTCACTGTGCCCCTCTTCTGACCCAGATGGGTCATTTTTGTCATCTGAGATGAACTCGACAGCGATGTATCTGTGCAGTATTTGTCATTTTCTATTTTAGCTGTTCTCTTTGTGGAGAAACATTAGTCAAAGTTAGCAGCAGTCATTTTCCATTCACGTCCGTGTTGCATTTTAGTGATTCAGTTAGCCAATCACAACATGAAATTCAGTGACTTTGAGTGGCTCAGAGCATCAATACTGATGTATGAAGCATTAACAAAGATATAAAACTGAGAAAAGCAGCGGAATGTCAGTTTGGCTTAATAACGACGCTAAATAATGTATTGTTTATTAAAATGGGCTTCTGAGTAGTGAGTCCCGACCAGCGGCTACGGGTACTTCTGCTGTTGCCAGGGGATACTTGGTAAGATTGTAGAGCAGTTCAACCCATGTACTCAAAAGTCCTTGGTGACAACATTATAGATCAAGAGTCAGATTTGTTTCTTCATTAAAATCAAATTAAATCCTTCAAAATGTCCTTTTTTTTTGTCAAGAGTTCGTGAACAGTTCAACAAAAGATCCATCATTTTTAAGAGTCTTTTTAAGAGTCAACAACAAGCCTACACAAGAGTTGATTTCACAACTCCCTTTCCTTTCGATTCATTTCAGAAGTAAATCCATGTGAAATAAATACACTTCATTCAATGCTTCATAGCTGGTCATTTCGATAAAGCTGTCTGGTTATGTCTCGTGCCATGTGTGTCATGTATATTACAATGGAAAAGAAAAATCAATTCTACTCAATAAGTCTTAAAAAGTCACTCCTTCCACATTGTGTTCTAACAGTGTAATGTGATGCTCTTGTTTTCAGGGTTTTCAGAGAGAAGTGAGCAGTCAACAGCCCCTGACCTCCTGTGTTCTGCACACCGGACAGCTCCTCCTCCGCTGCATTAACACCATGTCCCCACGTCAGTTTGAAACATGCAACATTATGAACACAAACTTTATGTCATTATCTCCTCACTGAGTGTTTTTTTTGTATTCTCTCTGCATTTCCAGTTTTAAGAGACACCCTTGTGTTGATTGAGAGGCAGCGTGGATCTCTGGAGACCCACACCGAACACTTGTTCTCCTCCATCCTGGCTGCCATGGACAGCCTCACCCAGCCCAGTCCGGTCCAGCAGAACAAAGAGGAGGACCCGGACCCTGTGGGGGTCCGAGGATCCACTTTGTAAACAGACTGCTGGACGTGTCTGTGATGTAATTTATTTCACTCATTTCGTTGTGATCTTCAGTTTTATAATACAGGGCTCTCATTTCAGTCTCAGTTACTGTCACCATTATGTTAATCTGTCAATTGAAATGTCTGTTTAAATGTTAAATTACATTTTCAGACTTACACAGTATCTGTCTTTCATATTCCACCTCACAGACTGTGAATATATTTGTTAGGTCCTTCACATGCTGAATTTCAAAAATGGATAAATATTGCGATGGCACACTGAGATATCAGTGGACATAAACAGCTGTGTGTCTGGTCTACTGCATACACACCAGTCAGTCTGATCTCTGTCCAGTTGGCAGGGTACAGTCATACACCAATACATTTTTTTGGTCACATGATACAGTTCCAGTGAAATGTAGTCCCATTGTACCGTTCTGGAGGATATGGATACTTGCACTATGATCTTAATTCGTAGAATCAAGATCAATGACTTTTTAACGTTTGCTTCTCAGCTGCTTTAATAACCAGGACAGGTGGTCACTGTCCACGTGTCCTTGCAATACATGCAGTCGCTCTTGGGGACATTTTTGGGTCTGCAAATTATAGTGTGGCCGTGGTCATTAGTGTGAACTCGCTCTCTTAAAAAGCCTTTACAACCCAAAGAAACTGTTTACTGCACTGTAATTCAATCAAAGTCATTGAATAAAGAGGATTGTTTCAAATAGTGGTTTTAATCTCTGTTTGTCAGGGACAGGATGTGAAACGGTATATATGTAGAACTTTTGAAAAAATGTTGGGACTTTAGCCTCAAGTGTGCGCCCTTTTGCCAGACATCTAGGTTTCACTTTGACCCAGTGTTAAAATTTGACAAACAAATTAGTTCTGTTGTCAAATGTAGCTTTTTCACTTCAGTACTATTGCTAAACTACAATGAGACTTATTCATGCTCTTATTTTGTCTTGTATTGACTACTACAGTTCCTTGTATGCGGCTGCTAGATTGTTAAACTGGTAGCAGAAGGAGGCATCATATCCCCAATATTGGCTTCTCTTCACTGGTTACCGGTCAAATATAGATTTTAAGGTAATGTTACTGGTTTTTAAGGCATTCCATGGATTGGCCCCTTTTTATATTGCTGATCTCCTTACTCATTCCTCCAGGAACCTAAGATCGTCTAAACTGGAACAAACTTCCCATTCATATTAGGTCCTCCTCTACTCCCGAGGTCTTTAAGTCTCGTCTTAAAACACATTTTTATTCTTTGGTGCATGATTTAGTTTGGGGACATTTGTATAGAAGTGTGTTGTTTGTATGATGTTCATTGTGTCAATTTTTTTGTCTTCCTTTGCTTTTATAACATAAAAACAAGGGGGCTCTATAGAGAAACCTGTAGGGGGGTTCTATAGAGAAGCCTGTAGGGGAGCTCTGTAGAGAAACCTGTAGGAGGGGTTCTATAAAGAAGCCTGTAGGGGGAGCGCTATAGAGAAACCTGTAGGGGGGGTGAGAAGCCTGCAGGGGAGCTCTATAGACAAACTTTAGGGAGGGCTCTATAGAGAAGACTGTAGGGGAGCTCTAAAGGGGGGACAAATGCACCTGCACCCATCTGTGTCCCCATGGGTGTGCTTGTCTTACAGGGAGGTGTGTTCAGGTGCATTCTGGGCATACTGGTCTTACATGGAGGTGTGTTCAGGTGCATTCTGGGCATACTGGTCTTACAGGGAGGTGTGTTCGGGTTCATTCTGGGCGTATTGCTATGTTGAGGCAGCGGGAAGTGATCACGTCATTAACAACAAAAACCTGGTCTAAAGTCAGTAACGCAGCATTTCATTGTTATTTTAATAGCGCATTAGTCAAATTTGCCTCGGCTTATGCACAAAAACACACACACTATGATTGTTACGCACAGCAGTACACACACGTGCAAAAGATTACAAATAAAAATATGACGGTGCAAATCCATCATCATAATAGCAATGTGCCAAGGTACAGACACACCTGGCTTTGAAAGGGAATGAGAGTTGACCTCTGATTGGCTGATCACTGGAGATAGTGATGTAAAGCACCATATGGGGGCAGGTACTAATCCATTGCAAGAGGTATCACTTAACATTTGGTTTAAAATGGTGAAGCTATATGTGGAAAGGGAGTCTTATTTGGTGATCAGGTGGGTGCTCTATGGTCCGGTAAAACCTCTCTTAAATATTTTGAGGATCTGAGGGAGAAACATGGACTAGCCAGCCAAGTTTTCTTTAGATTTTTGCAGCTGAGGCATAAAGAGGGTAATTAGCAGAGAGGACCTAGAAAAGCTTGGCTCTGGAGTTAGGATTCTAAAAATTGTCATTGCTGCATAAGGAGCTGACCTGGGTGCCAGGATTATTTCTACATCGAGTGTGTGTGTGTGTGTGTGTGTGTGTGGGGGGGAGGGCTAACACATCTTAGATGAAAGACAAATAGGAAAAGGAGGGACATTTTGTGCTATATCATTAGAGGAATGGGAGATTTAATTGGCATGCAATGGAAATCATCTGGTAAGGATGCCTCCTGGGGGGGTCCCTAGGGAGGTGTTCCAGGCACGTCCAGCTGGGAGGAGGCCTCGGGGAAGACCCAGGACTAGGTGGAGGGATTATATCTCCAACCTGGCCTGGGAACACCTCGGGATCCTCCAGTCGGAGCTGGTTGATGTGGCTCGGGAAAGGGAAGTTTGGGGTCCCCTGCTGGAGCTACTGGAGCTACTGCCCCTGCGACCCCACATCGGATAAGCGGATGAAGATGGATGGATGGAATGGAAATCAGCCAACTCACTGTCTGGAGAGAATATAATTGGAACAACAGATATTTTTTAACACTTGTACTTAAATATCACAGAGTAGGGCAAACCGCAGACAGGGACAGACAGAGCAAATCATGTTCATGTGTTTTGGGAATGCGCAGGGATGCATCGGTATTGGACGGCAATCCGAGACAGTCTGTAAAACGTTTTGGGAGTTGAGATTGATTTTTGCTTTCAAGCCCTGTATTTGGATAAAAAGCCACAGCAGCTGATAGGCTCTTCTAAACTGCACATATTCAAGACAATGGCTGTTGCCGGTAAAAAGGTGATTACTAAAAAATGCTTAAAGGGTCAAGCAGCTTAGCTCACTGGCCCAAACGGAGCTGAGTCTTCCTGCAGGCTTTCCATACCACCCTAGAATGGCTTGAACCAAGGTAACCAAGTTACAGAGTCCATGGTAGGACTTTAGACATTAGTTAGTGCGCAGAAAAGGGGAGGGGACGGGATGAGGAGGAGGAAGGGGCAAACTAGTCTCGTTATGTTTGAAAATGCTTTGAACTTCAACAAGAAGGAGCGTCACCCAACATCCCTTAGAGCACCTTTAATGAACGTCCTTTATATTCAAGCCATGGTCAAATGAGTTGCTACAAAGCTAATTAAGACTCTCAGCTCCACACAACTGTCTCTGGATGTCTCAGTATGACTATGTTCAGAAGATTGTGGCGTCCTGTTACTTTTTGCTCACAGAAACTCAAGTGAAGATAATGACCTCTTCTGAAGAGTCCATCGTGATTTTTTTAATCCTCTGTGTCCTCCTTGGCTACTAGCAACTGTGTGGAGGGGTGGGAGCTATACACGATCAAGGAAGGCTGTGTCAAGTGGACGCGCCGACAGTTTTATTGTAATTATGGGGTGATGGATGGGTCATTTCCCCATTGTTGCGTCTCCCAGCGCAGCCCACTGTCATGGCAGTTTGTGAAATGATCACGTTTGACAATCGTGAACTGTACACCAATCAATAAATCAAATCAACGTGAACATTTCACGAACTGGCGTGAGACTGGGTTGGGTCCGGCGTAGGGACAAGATCTCCACACAACTACATATGTCCTACCCACGGTGTCAATTTAACACAGAAGGCAGAAGCAGAAATTGGCCTTTAGACCAGTGATCGCAGAACCATGACTCATGATGACACCACCACATGAACTCCAGACAGAAGTTTCTGGAGAAACGGAAGTTGTTTGCCTTAGTTAACTTTAACATAAGCACTTTTTATTTTTCAGTAATGCAAACTGTAGGGGATTACTGGTCAATGAAAATGTCAATCTGGGATGTAATCAACAGAAAACGAAATTAAATAGTGGTAGCCTACTGATGGTAAACTAGCCTACTGAGGGCTGATGTGTCAAGCTGTAGTCAAATAACTGTGTGACGTCACTGGAGAAAATACTTGTGAAATAATACTGTTTAACATAAGTACAAAATACACATCCTTGAGGTTTTAGTATTTGTCCGGAAGTTGTGTATAATGTGTAGTTTTGACACGAGGCACTAGCTGACTCCGCTCTGCCACGTTTCACTAAATGACGTAATCCCTCCCAGGGCTGACAGTTCGACACACTCAGTAAGAGAGGAAGGGCCGGTTAGCAGGACACCCGGGTTTATTCGCTTTATGTTGACAGCAGTAGAGTGTGTTAGCAGTCTGATTTAAACGACAAGGCATCCCTAAATCCAAGTCACGTAATTTGTGATATTCCTGAGTTTGCTAAGCAACTGGCTAATGTTAGCTGTTTCCTGGTTGGAGTTGCAGCCATTTTGGATTTTTACCGAGAAACAGCTAGCCGGGGTCGTGGTTTTGGGAGCAGTAAACTAGCCACCGCTCCCGTTTTCGTAACATAGCTGTTTATCTACAGACAGGGACAAGGATACGCTTGACGAGAGGGGATACAATACAACGAGTCAACAATGAATCCCGAATAGTAAGTATCATACTTAAGAACGTTGTGTTATATGTTGGCAAGCTAACTAAGGTTAGCTAGCTAGCTAGCTATGTGCTAACAAATAAGTTAGCGTTTGCAAATAACTTGTCAGCAGTTGAACTCAGTAACATTTGCTGACATAGCTAGCTAAGGCTTAATGACCACCTGGCTGTGCCTGCCTGAGATACTGTTGACATTTTCTAGGGGTATCGGTGGCATGGTGTTGTGTTGTCAGTCGGTAGATAAAATATAACAAGTGCTCATTAACGTCTTGAGCCAGTTGGGCCAGCTGCAGTAACGTTAGCGTTAGCTTATGTGACTGGTTTCGGTTCGCTGCGTTTTACTCTGAGATGTGACTTTAACGTTGAATACGTTACAGGACAAAGGGGCCTTGTATTTTGACCGCTAACGTTAGGGTTGGGACTAACGCTAACCGCTTTTGCCTGAAAAATTGTTAATTTAAATTTAAATTACACAATTATCAGCTATGCTAGCCAAATCATGTTCATAAAGCTAAACAATGTTAATGAAAATGACTTGATAACAAGGGTTCCGTCCGTT
>NW_022605596.1:129587-163253 GCF_008692095.1 Etheostoma spectabile | reverse complement strand
ACGTTTACTTGTCTGCGTGTGTCATTGGGAAAAGCGTTATTGCTACTATGAGCGTATATAATGTAGCAGCAGTTGTTTACGTCCAGGTAATTATTGGTTTGACGCTTAACCTGGCGTTGAGCATGACTCAGTTATTAGCAAGTCATATGGTCTGGTATGGCTGAAGCAGCCTCTCAGTCATGTGTAGGTCACATGCTATAGGACAATCCTAAGATTTCACCATAGCTAGTTGAGCAATCAGTTATTTCCGCTAGCTTTGGTATTGGCATTCATAAATGTTGACATGGGTGTACTGTAGCCTTTTTAGAGTACAGCTTGTTCTTGTTTGGCAAGCTATTACACAATACATATTAAACCTAAAAAATTGTACAGTACTTTTTTTTTCTCGTCAGTACTCTAAATACAGATATCCAATCCCCATTCTGCTTTGTAGACTGCTTTATCTTGTATTAATAATTCACCTCCTTGGTATAGCCTAGATAGTCAAGGCAAGGTCCAAGCTCTTTTTACTCAATGAGAGTCACTGTCAAAATGAAAAGGAGGCATCTTAAAACCCAGAGAAGTCTGTAATTGTAATTAATGACATGGATCATGTTGTTTAGACCCCTTCCACACCAAGGGCTCCTTGTGTTAAACCCTTGTGTTGTCCTCCCGGGTCAAAAACTGACAAATTTGACATTTTTTTCGCTTTTTCAGACTTTTTTGTTTAAGTTTTCACTAACACCACCTTATTACCACTAGTTTTACAATACTTTTTGGAATTCATGATCAATAACCCTCATTTATGTAGAATTATACCTAATATTTGAAGAAATTAGGAATTATTTTGACTAATATTTAACATCAGAGGAGCGTACAGATGAGTGTAGTCAAGAATGAAAGTGAATAATTGTATTTGCAAAGAGCGTTGTATGGAATCCAATCCATTTTTTTGGTAATTTGGTTAAAAAGAAACAATATTTCAGATATCGACATTTATTAAATGAGTCAGATTTGACCCGAGGACAACAGGAAGGTTAAAAGGGTTATTAACCCATGTCTACTTGTCTTTGCGACATTAGAAATTTGTGTTCTTCTTTTTAATAGTAGCCTTAATTGCATCCTCGCTGAGCATAATCAACACCTATTGTCTCCCAACAAAATATAAAGTAACTTATTACCAACTAGGGCTGTTGGAACGAATACTGAAAGTTGAATATAATTTGAATAATAAAAAAAACTATACTATTCGAATGCTGAAATTATTATTCCAATGTGACTTTTTTTTAATATAAATGTGTTGGCTAATGTTAGCGAACTTCTTCTGGCCTTGGCCTACCCGCATGTGTCACTCATGTCACGTCTTATGAACAATAAGTCAGCTGGAGTGAGAAACACAAGACATTGTGAGGTCTAAGCTAGTGTTACGTACAGAGTAACGTTGGTACAACATTACGGAGCTAATGTTAAGTACCGAGTACCGTTAGCACAGGGGGGAGTGACAGACTGCGGCTGGAAATCAGAAGAGAAATTGTTTTAACATGACAATTGGATTGGTATTATAGAGGAAGATTGACTCACTAATCACTAATGGACTGCAGTGTACTTATTGGGGGGGGGATAAAACATAAATTACATTTGTTTGGTTTTTGTTGTTTTAATTGTAACCGCTGCAGCTTCCACGCCCGCAAAATTCAAGGGTTTGAAAACGTGGTGGTCCCACTTCTGCTCTGTAGCAAAAATGGCGACTGTTAAAAAACAAAAACTAGTAGCGTCCAGCATTCCACACTTAACGTTTTGGCATTTTGAGTGCAGCATCCGGGTACTCATACACATGCACTGCATTTGGCCATACTTTGTCAGTGTGAATGCATTATGTACTCCAAATAGCAAGTGTAAGTACTGATGTGCCATTTGAGACACAGCATGTGTCCATTGTTGTTGTTAGCATTAGCATCGTGGCTAGGTGCCTCTAGCTGAGAGGTATTCATTTGTCTCCTTGACCAATGGAGGCTGTACTTTGACCTCATATCCCGCCTTGATGGTCAGCTAGTCCGAGTGGGCAATAGTCTGTGTTTGTATCGGAGTGCCATAACTTCTCGATAAGCAGCCCCCTGCTCCAATACATCGGGGGTGAAGCCTTCAAAGATGGCCACAGGCTTACCCTGGCACTGCAGCTCAGATTTCCTATTGCAAGCTTGCCGTGGGTCTCCTTCCCTGGTTTGGTAATTGTGGAACTGAATGATGATGGGCCTCGGCCTCTCAGCTTGCTTGGGTTTTACAGCAGAGGACGAGGGTGCGATCCAGCTCGGGTGGGTTCAGCAGGGTTTGCTCGCCCAGGCGAGTCTGATGATAGAAATATTGTTACTGCGACTCCTGGCATCCAGATCTATTGTCTTTTCATTGTTAGCAGTTAGCTCCGCTCATGTAGCTTTGATGCAAAGAAGGTATTTTTTTTTTTTTTTATGTTATTCAATAGTATAATTATATGAACTATTGAGCTGTTAAATACAAATCAGACTAGGAGGTGGTTGTGGCTCAGGAGGTAGACCAGTTTGATCCCTGGCCCCTGTAACTGATTAGCAGGTAGCACCTTGTATGGCAGCCATGGCCCCCAGTGTGTGAATGTGTGTTTGATTGGGGTGAAGGGTACCTGTAGGGCCGGGCTATTCAATTGGCGGGGCCCAGGGCGGGTCCGGCCCCTGAGGATTTTGTAAGGCCCGTGGAGTGAAGTGTAGTTATTACATATGGGTGTCTCATACATCGCATGACTATGGTTAATTGTACATTCTTTCGTCGGTGGAGGCAGTAGCGGGCACCCCTTTCAGCCATGGTGGCAAAACAGGTAGAATATCTACCTGTTTCGGCCGGACATATATTTGGGGAACCACACATGACCAATCAAAGCCCCCATTCGCGCTCTTGGCCGCGCTCTGACTTCTTTCAAGCCAAGCGCAAAGTGGCTAACAAGAAAAATGTCTCTCACTACCTTAAAAAAAAGAAAAGTTGACTCAGAGAACAGGCAGTTCAAACAGTGAATGGACAGAGAAATACGCGTTTATTGCCGTTGATGCGAATCCGTGTGTTATATCTGCAACGAGGTGCCTTGCCGTGTGCAAAGAGTAATTTGAGAAGGATTTCAAGACAACCATGCTAACTTTGATGCTACTTTCCCTCCGGGCTCTGCTGCTCGGGGGCAGAAGATAACGGGGCTTACATCTTGTTACGAGCAAAGAAGTCGCATTTTGTTTCGGGCCTGTACAGATCAAGAGAGAGCAACTGCGGCGTCGTTACGAGTGGCATGGATATTGGGCAAAAAGAAAAAGAAACCGTTTACAGACTCAGAGACAGTCAAGGAGTGTATGCTGGCATCCATTGAGGAGGTGGTAACAGATGAGAAAACCCGAAAAAACATTATCGATTTGATCAAGAAATTCCAATTTCTGACACGTCAAATAGAGGAGAGTCGAGTCCCTTGCATCGGACGTTTCTGAGACGCTTTGGACAAGTGAGGAAGGCCCGAGTGAGTCTTTGGCCGTGGATGAGTCGACTGATAACAGTGATGTTGCACAGCTGGCCTCTATGTGCGATTTTTTGATGGGAATGTTTTCGTGAGGATCTGCTTGGTCTAATTCCCAGGAGGGGCAAACTACCGTGAGATTTCTTCACTAAAATTGCTTCATTCTTTGAGGAGAACAACTTGGATTTGGCACGCTGCAACATGTTTTATTTTTTTTAGAAGGAAAAGAGTGTGTGTTGTATTAAGTTTCCATTTAGCTGCATTTCTATTTTCAACCAGTGGGAAAGGGGACAGTTTGATATTCTGAGGATTATTTCCTCTTTACTTGTAACAATGAAATGTATCTCTCATTGTCATTGAGGATAATGAGCTGTAAATTTTGTACAGTTATGTGCATTAAGGGATGTTTTCGTTAGTTAACTGCATTTCTAATTGTCTGTCTCTGATTTTTCAACATTGTATTGTCTTTTGAATGGAACAATGCTGGACCTGTGTGTCTTAGTGTCCACAATATGCATACGTGTTCTGCATTTACAAAATAGAATATATTGACTCCTTCAGTATGTTGTGTAATTTCTTTATTTGTACATAATTACTCATTTTTCTCCGGCCCCTATTTTTGCCTCAGTTTCATGAACTGGCCCCAATTCCAAATTAATTGAATAGCCCTGCTGTAGTTGTCATGGGCTTTAAGTAAGACATAAGAAGAACAGCAGGGTTTGCAGTTTTGTAAGCTGTAGCAGGAAATGAGACTTTGAATGTGACGCAGCAGAAGAAAAAATCTCAATGCAAATTTGTCTACTTTGCAGAATTTCCAGTTCAAAAACTCACATAAATATACGCTCATCTGATGTAGGAAAAGGGTATAAGAAACAAGACGGACTTGTGATTCTAACATAGGTTTACTAAAGAGTAAAAATTGGCAACTTTTCCTTCCAAAAAATAAAGCCCACCAGCTCTAGCTGTTTGCTGCTGGAGGGAGCGCATCCATTGGTTGTTGACAATGTTCACTTGATTTAACTTCACTACCAAGACTTAAAACTTAGAATAATTTCAAACGAGTTTAATTTTGTCGGGATGTCAAGACGGGGGAAAAAACTGACCTCCTTACAGTACGCGAAAATGAACTTAATGGGTTTTATTTCTATAAAAACAGTATGTTGGTGGGGGTGTTGGGCAAGTAATGTAACAGGTGTCTGCCAGGCCACCGGAAACACCGGCACGCCTTAAAACTGCTAGACTGTTTTAGTAGTACACGGCCCATCCCTGCTATGAATGAGAAGTATGAGATCTTAAATGTGTTTCTTGGCCCTTACAGTTATGTAGTTTAACCGGTAAGCTGGAACTCTGTCACTGGTTAACAATTTTTTTTTTTTTACCTTTCCTTCACAGTGACTATTTATTCAAGCTGCTCCTGATTGGTGACTCCGGTGTTGGAAAGTCTTGCCTTCTCCTACGATTTGCAGTAAGTTCCCCCCAAAATAGCACATTTATATGAATTCCGTTTAAACCTTAAGTGGGATTCAGAGTTTAAACTATGCAGTGATTTCGTGCAGACTGTTGAAAGCTGTCTTCAGTTGGACAACAATATACTATTGCTTTCTTAATTGGGTTTCTCATTAACTCAATAAGAAACTAAGCAGCTTAAATGTGCAAATTTAAGCAGTTAACCTGCCTATAACTCAATCATTTACTGTGCAACATGTTCCATTGTGTATTCTAGGGCTGCATTAAAAACACTGATTAATTACTGCATGGCAATATGAACTTCCACAGTATATCATCATATCAAATTCAATAACGGTAGTTGTAACTAACGTTAGAAGTGTAGAATAAGAGCAGGTTTAAATTTTGCTTGTTAATAAGTTCCGCTCCTGTGGGAGTCACCCTGTAAAACACAGAGATTAAAGGAGAGAGACAGCAAAACAAAACACTCTTACTCCGCTGCAACACATCTCTTTTGGTTTAATAAAAAATGCATTATTTTTTGAGGATTCTTTTATTACAATATCAATTGAAAAAAAAAAAATCTATCCCAAGACAGTTGTGCATTGTTTACTACAAGTTCAGCTGAGGCACGTGTGTATGCACTTTACATTTTATTTTAATGTATGTAGCACTGTAAATGGCTTATTGTTTGCTTAATAGAAAATAATAAAATGGTAAATTTTAGTTTTGGGGTTAAATTTGTTGTATATATTATCACACATATCACTATCTTATAAGTTCTATACACTTCTGTCACCTATGTGAATGAATATTGATTTCATGTGAAGTATTGAATTGATATTGAAGTGTATCCGTATAGAATGGTTAGGTTTCTTGACAACACCCAGCCCTGTTGTATGCCTCCCAGTAGTGCCTGTAGTGACTGATGGTACTGGTTGTGTGTATATATGAAGTAAACGGGACATGTGAGCCATCTAACTGACTTTTTCTCTCTGCAGGATGACACATACACAGAAAGTTACATTAGTACTATTGGTGTGGACTTCAAAATACGAACCATAGAACTAGATGGAAAGACCATTAAACTTCAGATTGTAAGTAACCCACTGCTTCACTTTTATATCACTGTCCTTCAGAAACCAGAGCTTACTCAGAAAGTCTGTTCTTCAGCTTTCCTTCTCTGTGCACCTGGAAACATTAAAGCATTAGTCTGCCCTTACTCTACATTTTTCTTATTGTCAAAAAATGCCATATAAAGACCCAAACCAACCATTTCTAATTTCTCCACTAGGCTTGTGCCGATTGGTGATCAGATCGTATATTGATGAATGAAAGAATGATCGGCGATTGGGTTTTCCTACACAAATATTAAACCAAGCCATTGTTAAGCGTTTTTTTTTTTTTTTGCTCCTGTCACATAACTCACTGTGAGCTCATTTTTCACTTTATCTGCTGGCATTTCAAATTAACAAGCACAACCATGGCTAGGAATGGGAATAACTCCTAAATGTCTTTTTTTAATTTTAAGATAATTTTTTGGGGGCATTTTAGGTCTGCAACAAAGTATTTAAACATTGTGCTATTAGTACTTTTACTGGAGTAAATGATCCGTTTAACACTAGTCTCAGTCACGGATTGGATGAATTTTCATCACGTGACTATGCTTCACACTATAAAGAGAATCATTGCCCCTTGTAGTATTGACATAAACGGTTGCATGGTTGCCCTTGGCAACCAGATTGAGTCAATTGGCAACGGTTGTGTGCCCTCTGGTTGCCCAGTTTGGTAACCAGCTGTTCAATAGTTGTCAATTTCAGCTGTTGTGCGACCGCTTTCCACACGTGCGTTTGCCGTGAACAGACACAGGAAACGCAATTCTTCTTAAATGTTAAAATCCAGAGCTAATATGGCACCGAATTTTACTCACTGTTGGGTCAATGAACCATCCGCCACGTCCATTCATACCTGACAATGGACACCCCGTAGGGCATTAACCCCCTTATACCATGGTCACTTGCCAAATAACATATTTTTAAAACATTGGTTTATATTTTAACTAGTTTTACAATCAAATTTGAAAGTTTTTCCAAATAACTGTCCAGCTGATTTGCTTCCACAAATTGCCTTTTCTGCGTTTTTGTCGGCCATATCATCAGCTTGGGATAGACCAGAACATATGATTGGTTAGCCTAAACATGAACCACTGTAACAAAACCATCACCTTTCTGAAGGGCTCAGTGGCACAAAAAAAGCTCGAGCGCTCTTAAAAAGATGCTCTTTCTCCTCATTGTGAACAAGAGCAAAAAAAAAACTTGCTTTTTAAGGTTGATATGTTTGTCAGGATGGGACACAGCAAGCACATCGGGGTCTGCATGTGGACAGATGTGTTGTGAGATGTTGCGGAGAAAAAGCTTACTTCAGATCAATGTGAAACCCTTGGGCTTACTATTGGGGATCAAAATGCAGCGCCTGGCACACACAGACAAGGCAGATTACCAAGCACAGGCTGGAGAGCCTACAGGCAATGGCATTACAAACCTGCATTACTTTACTGGCTTATGAACAACGCTACCTCAACCGTCTTCTGCCAGAGCTGTTGACCCAGAACATGGACCCCCGTCTCCTGGATGAACACAATGTACTGTTCCAACTGCAATAACATGCACATAGAAACATGGTAGTGATAACATTTGTATTGACAGTTAAAATGTGTAAGTGTGTTGCCTTTGTCAACTGCCGAGCCAGTCATTAACCCGATGAACTGCAATCATGTTTTTCCTCTGACAGTGGGATACGGCAGGTCAGGAGAGGTTTCGTACAATCACGTCCAGCTACTACAGAGGTGCTCATGGTATCATCGTAGTGTACGATGTCACAGACCAGGTCAGTATACCACCACGCCTTTTCATACCTGTTAGAACTATTTATTTTTACACTAAGAGATGACACCCCTGTGCCCAAACTCCCCAGATGCTCTACCACAAGCCTCACACATCAGAAAGTAGTTCTGGTGTTAGTGGAATTGACATCTACTGGTGTTCTGCTCACATTGGTCCGTTAGTAAACACCTGCCTCATAATATCCTGACTTGAGAGCAGACATGTAATATATGTAACATGGAGCTTTCAAAAGTTATAAACAGCTCTGAGCAGCTGTGAGTAGGGCTGGGCAATATATCAATGTTGTATCGATATCACGATATGAGACTAGATATTGTCTCAGATTTTGGATACATCGTAATATGGTAAGTGTCTTTTCCTGGTTTTACAGGCTGCATTACAGTAAAGTGATGTCATTTCCTGAACTTACCAGACAGTTCTAGCTGTTCTTTTATCTACCTTTACACACTGTTATTAAATAATTGCAGGAGAATATATTTCAAAAATCTCATTGCGTAAATAACATTTTCTGGAAGTACCAATAGTCAATCATGCAATATCGTCGCAATATCGACATCGAGGTATTTGGTCAAGAATATCGTGATATTTGATTTTCTCTAGCTGTGAGTCCAGAGCCACACTGTCCTCTGCATGTTCATTTGTATGCCCCACTCTTTTTCATAGTGTTGGAAGTTTAAAAGTTGCGCTGACTCATTTGATTGGATCCATAGCTACTGTGTAGCGCTCAAATTCCATAAACATGTAACATGTGTTTTATTGCTTTCTGTCCCTACAATGTTTTAAACTAACATCCCCTCAAAAACACTGATCTTAGTGGGTTCCATTTAGCTCGGAAGCCGGTGCTGGGAATCACTCCCGAGTTGACCACGTTCCATTACAACGAGTAGGATTTCACTCTGGGGTTAGCTTAATCCAGGTTAGCCAGTGTTAGCAATGCCAGTTGATATCAATTCATTAGGCTGATTTTTGTGCATACAAACAGTGAAACAGCACAGATTAGAATTTGGCAGTAAAATGTGTCCCACTGATTAGATGATACACAAATAACACAGATGTGCTAATTAACTGTACATTACTACATTGTCATGTTGGATTTCAGTGTCAACTTGCTTGGAGCCCTAGCCTGGCTGCCACCAGACCATTGTCTGGGCGTAATATGCAGAGAAACAGAAAAACATCTCAACCAGCCAGCGTCATTGTTTAAAGCCCGCCTCAACAGTTGTGATTGGTGCCTCGATTTGGGAAAAAATTGAAATGGGCTCTTGGCCAGAAGGGTTAGCCAGAAGTTTGTCAGGGTTTTTTTTAGGCTTCTTAGGTACTGTGAGGTGCTCCCACTCGGAAATCCGACTACAGGGGCCATGTTTTTGAAATTCCAACTTCCGAGTACAACTGGAACGCACTATTGAAATACATCCATATTGCATCAAATGTCTTACATCTACCTCTGGCTCTGTGGAAGCTGCTGATGTCCTGTAGCAGATTTAGCTTCATGCTAGTGTTTACCTTCTCCCTGTCTCAGGAGTCCTTCAACAATGTCAAACAGTGGCTACAGGAGATCGACCGCTATGCCAGTGAAAATGTCAACAAGCTATTGGTTGGGAACAAGTGTGACCTGACGACAAAGAAGGTGGTGGATTACACAACGGCAAAGGTAATGCACCCGGGTTTACACTCACACACACAGAAGCTGTTGTGTAAAAATCACCATGCTCCAAACTAGGGGTTGGCTGTGAAGGCAAAGCCTACCACGATTTAACTAGTTAAGCACTTTAAAGGTTCTGTACTTGACATTTACAACAAGAATGAACCAAATGAATCATTTATACACTGCCTGGGAGTTTGGTGCAACATTTACTAAATGTACAGTACGTGTCTCCCTGAGTTTGTAGAGAGGTGCAAATGACAAACACTCATAGTACCATCATCACGCACTTGTTTGCATAAAGCTCAGTGGTTTTCAGTTGCAGCATGGATAGGGTTGGGTACTGAACTCAGTACTTTTTTAGGGAGCCGAATCACGTCGGTACTATTACAGGTTTGTGTAAATCAGTTGTTGCCAAATGTGGGTACCTGACAGCCTCCCTGCAGACGGAACGAGACTACTGTGACTCTGCAGCTTGTTCAAGCAACGACAATGCCAATATGGCTACTATTTAGGCTCTGAAAAGTTGCAAAATCTAGCGAGAAAGTTCTCATTTTGGCAACGTTGTCAACAACACGTTGCTGCTGCTTGCTGATTTACCAAACTACGGAGCGAAATCACAGAACGTGCAGTGGAGTTAACGTGTGCATTTGGACTCTCTCTCTCTCTCTCTCTCTCTCTCTCTCTCTCTCTCTCTCTCTCTCTCTCTCTCTCTCTCCTCTCTCTCTCTCTGTGTCTCTCTGTGTCTGTGTGTGAGCATTTCACATGTGTGTGTGTGAGGTAATTGTAAATGACGTCTTTATATGATGTTTAGTATTTTCTGCTTCTTCATAATATTTTGCTTTGCACCAGTACAATAAAATGGAAGGTTAAGAACCTCCCTACTAATTATTATTATTATTACTACTACTACAACAACATAAGAGGCCTAAGCCACCGTGCTCTGTTCTCTGTTGTGTCCAGGAGTTTGCAGACTCTCTGGCCATCCCCTTTTTGGAAACCAGCGCCAAGAACGCCACCAACGTGGAGCAGGCCTTCATGACCATGGCTGCTGAAATCAAAAAGAGGATGGGCCCCGGGGCCACAGCTGGAGGAGGAGACAAGCCCAACGTAAAGCTGACCCCTGGCACTTCTGTCAAGCCTTCATCAGGAGGATGCTGCTGAGAGAGAAACCTTTGCCCCCCCCCCCCTCCCCTCTGCAGGCTCTGCATAGCCCTGAAACTCGACTGTGTTCCAGCAAAGCCCCACCACAAGTTGACAGGACAGGGAAGACATGTTTGACATGTCTGTGAGAACAGGAAGAAGAAGTTGCCTGTATTTGTACTGTACATAGTATAGCCACACTACCAAAAACAAATAAAGCATCCTTCTTGTCATACTGTCCTGTTATTGACAACTAATTATACAGATAGGTGATCATTCAACCCGGCCCTGACCCCCATCACCCCCTAGACCTCTCGGAGACTACTCTTTTATTTGGCCCTCTGAATGCAGGTTAATGAGTTGTGTGTGTGTGTGTGTGTGTGCGTGTGTATGTGTGTGTTTTATCTCTGTTTCTCTTTTCCTTCTGTAATTATTTTGCTGTTTATATCAGCATGTCTGTCCCCATTTTAAGTGTTTTTTTATTTTTCTGCCCACCTCTGCACAGCAGGCTTTCACTGTTAATTTCTAGTGCAACTTTGTATGTACATAAACATTATGAGTGTGTGTGTATATATTGTGTGTGTGTGTGTGTGTGTACACACATACACACTCTCAAATCTGATTTGCCAGTTCTGTAGTGTTGATTATGTTATTGGGGTAGTCTTGACTCTTTATCTCTGCATTACATTTGTGGCTGAAGACAACTGTTGTTGCTCAACATGTAACACTGAAAATAAATATTGTACTACCAGACTGTAGAGAATGGGAGGACCTGTCTGCGATTCTTGGTGAGATGTGTACAAAAATCAGTTTGCATTATTTATTCTACATTCATTTGGCATATCTATTGCTAGTTCTATAGGGTCTGTTTGCAAACCACTATGTAATATGAGTACAGAATCACATCTATAACATACAATGTTCTCTTTTTTTCATAATAAAGGCAACTGGATTCCGTTTAAATGAGGGCTCTGGGGCAAATGTTTGCTGTATGAAGAAGAATATTAGAGCAGGGCTGTATTGAACAACTGTACATGAAGGGCAGTTCACAACACAATGGCCATATATGCAGTTGTGTTCAGAATAATGTATAAAAAAGTGAATAATGCTCAAAATGGGAACACTGCACATTCAATTCCAAATCAAAACATGACCAAAATTGATCATGTTTGTGTTATATGTTTACAGAAAGTGAAGAAAAAGGAGTATTAGATTTGCATTTTTCTTAACAAACTCAAACATTTACTTTATGATCCGAAAAATGTCTCAATGGTTTGCTTTACTTTGAATCACTGCACTAATATTTAGTTGCATAACCATTATTTCTGAGAACTGCTTCACATCTGTGTTGCATGGAGTCACCTGTGATAGGTATTCCAGCCCAGGACCATCAAACTACATCCCACAGTTCCTCTGCATTACTGGGTTTTGCCTCAGAAACAACATTTATGATGTCACCCCACGAGTATTATATGGGACTGAGGTCCTGGGATTGGGCTGGCCGCTCCATAACATCAATCTGTTCATCTGGAACCAAGACTTTGCTCCTTACTGGTGTGTTTTGGGTCATTGTCTTGTTAAAAGACCCATTGCAAAGGCATTTCCTCTTCAACATAAGGCAACATGCCTTATGTTGGGGGATAAACCTGGATAAGCCTTTCCTTTTTATGTTTTTTATTGATATGCATAGTATATACAGTACAATACAAATGTTGTCTAGATAAGAAATAATTACCTGAATACGAGAAACATAGAACAAAACAACAAAAAGGGGGAGATACTTAAAAATACTTATTAAAGGCAAAAAGGCTAGAGAAAATAAAATGAACATTTAGAGCAGCACAAAGGAGATTAAAAAATAAAAGATTAATCAAAACAGTAGATGTTACTACATGTTTTTCTTGCAATGTTACTTGATATGATCTTATTCAGTGAGGAAAAACAATTTATAATCATTTATAAATTTATGAATATATTTACCCATGTTACCATTATCATCTCTAACATCATTCACAAATGCAATGCCTCGTACCAATCGTACTTAAACAATGATTTCCTATTGATTATAATGACCCTATTATTCCATAGTGTGGATCCATGGGGAGAAAGGTTATGGGTGAATATCATTTTGTAATAATGAAGAACTTGTTTGTGGAAGTTTGATAACTTAACAGGAATTCTGGTCCCCTCAAAATCACATTTAAAAAAAAAAAAGAATTCAAGCGGATAAACTTTTATTGGCAACCGGCATTCGCGGGAAAAATCAGATTAGGTCCGGCCCATATTTCCACTCAGAGGGGTGGTTTGGATGTCAAATTGTTTTCTCTGTACACGGAATCCTCTGCAGCGTGCATATATGTTTTTGATTTCATTTCTACATAATGTTCGCTAGTTACCTTCATTCTGTTGTTCGCATTTCCTGTGAGAATACTGCAATACCCATACTTTGTTCATACACCACCCTATTTTACAAGTAGTAGTTTCGTCCTAACTGGCGCGAAATGGAAACTCTTAGATGCGTCAAGTGAGCCTAACTCCTGTAGAAAATAGAGGAAGTAGAGAGAGTTTGCCTTAGAAATAAAAGATAACTACGCCCTCTCAAGGCATCTCGCCGGTGCAACTAGATTTATTTTGAAAGGTATTGACCGGATGTAGATTTCTTCTTTTTGCTGCAGGCCGTGCTTCATGAAACACGCTGTGCAGTGCTTCAGCAGAGTAGATAATTGAGAGAAGTAAGGCTATGTAAGACTGTTGCACTGTGTTAACAGCTAAGACAGTAAACCGTTACTAATTTTAATTTTATTGCGATAACTGCGGCACTTCTCACTCAGAAACGACTTCTAGCCAGCTAGCTAGTTAAGCCAGAGATTTACCGGTGACGGTTTAACTAGCTAAATTACTAATAACCTGCTTGTGTAACTTATAATTTGCGACCAGTTGCTAATTTGTGGAGCAAAAAATACCGTGACCTATTAATGTAAATTGACGTAACGTTACCTCGAAACGTTAAATTAAGTTAAGCCACGTTATCTAAGTCGGTTGCTTTGCTCTTGTCAAAAATGAGCAGGTAAGTGAACTCATTTATTTTGCATTGAGTAATTCGTAGTCAAAGTAGCTCAAAGTGTAACGTTTTACGCTAACCGTATCTGCTAGCTAAACAACATGTATTGGCATGCATGAGAGGTTCGTTTACGTTAACTTAGCTAGACTGTGTAAATGTGAGGCCTCCAATACTCTTTCCAAGCACATGAAAGGCATTTCTCTCTTAATATTGTACATAATGTATTTAATTGTTCGTAATTCAGTTACCACGGGCGTACATTTCATCTTAACAGTTGGGTGGTGGTGTTATGGAACATGGAGACCATTATCCTTCTTTAAGTTGAGTTAGTAGTTAAGGCGAAAAAAAGGTGAAAGACTCGAAGCTTTACACCTCTATGAGGACATCTGGTGGTGAAAGGAAGGATAGCATGATGTCACAAATATTGGCCGTGAATGCCTTTTGAGTCAAGATGAAAACATTTTGAGGATGAATTCATGGAGAAATAAATAAATGACGTTACATAACTAAGCCTATTTGGGACCTTGCATAAATAAAAATGTAATTTCCTTTTCTTTGGGGGGAAATGAATGAAGAACACATACATTTCTGTGATTATATCGAGTACCTGAGCCCGACCGATAAAGGATTTTTTTTTTAGGGCCAATACCAATACGAATATTTGGTTATTTAAAAATCCAATATGCAGATATATTGGCCGATATGTATTTATTAAAATAGCCAGAACGATTTTCCTAACATTAGTTAGTGAGTTCTCACTTAAATAATATGATAATTTGTTTTGTCACAACAGAACAGAGGAACATCAAAACAAATTAAAGTTCTGATAAATAAAATGTAGAAAAATATAAACTTAAGATATGAAACTTAAAGGCTTTTTGATCAAAAACACATTAACAAAAAAAATATATATCGGTTTCATCTGGACAAACTATACAACACCAACAGGGACTCGAAACATGGTTGACAGTCCGTTTTTATTTTTTAAATATTTATTTATCAGAATCATTTATTCATCATTAAATGATTCTGATGAATGAATATTTTAAATAAAGTGCTTGTGACAGTTAACAGTGATGGGGCTTATGGACAACAACAGTGCTCGTGGACAGGTCGGGGGGGTAGGATTGTGCTTGACACACACAAGCCAGCCCTGCTGTTGGATTGACACACACCAACACACAAGTACAAAGTTTTTACACTTCCGTAGGCTACGGTGAAAGCTCTGCGTGGAGCCTCCGCACGACCATGAATCACGCTTTACCGACAGAGCGAGAAAACACACACCTACTGTACCTACGACGCCGCCATCTTGGCACCCCAAGCTGCAATAGTTTGCTGCTCGGCCACGTCGCAGATTGCAAAGCACACACTACAGGAGCCGTTTAGCTCAGACTCGTGGATATAGAGTAGTTGGTTATGCAGTGTAGACGTACATACAGATATCTCAAAATACATACAGATAACACGCCACTCTGCTTTAGAAATTCTGTCTGTATTTATGCAAAGTCAACATTTGAGAGAAAAAAGCCGTAGATGTTTAACCTTCCCTGGTTACAGACAGATTGGTCAGGTCGTGTTCTGCACAGGGATTTTCCAACATGTGAATTGAGTTAGTCCTGCCTCCTGTAAAACCAGCAAGAATAATTCACCCTCTGCTTTTGATTTTGTCTTCTTCCTCGTGCTGACAGCGTGAAGGAAGAAAGCCGGAGTGGTTCCCCTCATTGCCCCAAACCGGATGAGTCTGAGGAGCCGCTGGGCACAGCCATGGAGACTGGGGCTGCTAATGGTCAGTCACAAAGGACCCCAATCTGTGACTCCAAGGGGTCCCAGGGGGCCCTAAGGGGCTAACTGGGGGATTTCCTTGAGCCAATCCAACTTAGTTACTGTCGTAACTTAAGGTTGACATAATGAGGAGGAGATGTATTTTATTCCGGGTTTGCCAGGAAGGTTCTAATTGGGCCTAGGTAGACAAAATCCCAATGTAGTTTTTTACAGCTCACCCAGACCAGCGGCATCCAGCCCCTCCCCCTTGTGAAGTCTCGCATACATGTCACATCATCAACATGCAGTAGCAGCTAATCATTGCTTATCTAAGCCTTTAGTTCCCTGTGCCCGTATCCATGAACTGTATTTATGGCCCCTATCCTGAATAAACCAGAGATTTTATTAAGTTGACTGTAAAAGTTTTAAACTACAATTCAGAGTTGTTTGAATGACAGAAATGTGTTCAGATGAGATCTTAACGGCTGCAACTGACGTGCATAGTACAATACAGCATGTTTCCGATTCCCTCAAACACAGATTAAAACACTTTAAAGAACAGAAGATAGTCTCACTCCTAGATTCAACTTTATTGTCGTTACACATGTATAGGTACAATGCAACGAAATGCAGTTTAGATAGAGCCTCCGGGACGCGGCTATTTAAAGCGCCGCCACACGCACTCTGAAAAGGATTTATGCAGATAGCAACATGGTATACAGTACACAACACACAGTTCATGTGGACACATGAAGGAATTTTTTGAGGTGGCTTGGGAGGGTGTGAGAAACACGAAATTGAGGCAGTCAGACAGATACGGGATGGGGGCGGGGGGGGGGGGGGGGGGGGGGGGACCTCGAAAAGATAAGCCAGAGCAAAGGAAGAGATAGACTGGCCAGCTGCGAGATGTTTTCTGAATTGTATGGAACTGTTCCAAAAATACTGAGGCCTTGTGGACTTCATCAGACCGTGACCCAGCTAGACTCTCACTGTTTTTTTTTTGTTCTTTTAAAGATGTCATTGTGAAATCTGAGGAAATGCCATCTAAAGTGGTCATCACGGAGGCAATGGAGGAAGAAGAGAAGCAGCTGATGGAGGAAGGGGAGAGGGAAGAAAAGGAGATGATGGAAAAGGTGTTTCTTATTAATTCTTCTTTGTGTTTTTAAAAAATGAAATCTACTGCGGGTAATGAGCCGCCCATACCACAGGCATAACCCCACCTCATTTCAGACTGTATGTTATTAACAACGTTCTTGTATGGCTGCTTGTGTTGAGACGAGGTTTAACAATATGACAACTTGAGCTTTGTTAAACACAAATGGTTTGAGGAGAACATATTCCTCAAAGTTAGGTATTTAAAAAAAAAAAAAAGTAATTTAGGTATAGGTAGGTACAAAGAATCATATCGTATTGGCATTTAAAAATAAAAATGTGATTTAATGTGCAGGCCCGGGAATCGCGGGAGAAGGATTCTCATGACATGCGGTTCAAGAGACTGCAGCATTTGCTTCAGAAGAGCAACATCTACTCTAAATTCTTGCTGACAAAAATGGAGCAACAACATAATGAGGTAGAGTGTGTGTTTGTGTGTGTGATCTGCGCTGTGTCTGCAGCCTAAATCGCTACTAACACCTCACACTCCGTTTTTCTGTCAACCATTGCAGGAGAGACTCAAGAAGGAAAAATTTGAAAAAAATGCCCAGAAGGTAAGGGAAGTTTCACTGAAGCTTTTATTTCAACTTAAAATGTTCTTATTCATAGGTGTGTTTTTTTGTCTTTTAAATGCAGAAGACAAACGGTGCAGAGCCTGAGAAAGGTGAGAAGGTCTTCTATTGGCTCTTATACTAAATACATGATGTTTACACACTAACAGTTTGAGGATTATGCCAAACCCTGCTTATGTAAACTTCAAATCCGAATATGTGTGAAGTTTTTGACTCTATTCCCTGTTGAACTAGCTAAAAAGAAAAGGAGGAGGGACGAAGACTACAAAATAGCAGATGTCATGTCAAAAGAAGTAAGTTCTCATTTGACTTTTAGTCTCTCTTGGAAGTTGCCATCTGCTGATCTGCTCATTGGTTCTGTTTAATTTTGTTTTCCAGGAAATCATGTCACAAGCTAAGAAAACCAAAGTGGAAGAAACGGTAATGGTTCATTTTGATGTCAAGATATTTTAGTAATCCAGAAGGGGGAACATTGGCTATGGAAACCTAGGGCCCTGGAAGGCAACACATCCAACCGTACATGTGCATTTCAAACGTTTGATTAGGACAAGGCACCAGCCCAGAAGAAACTAGAAGCTGAGGATATCGAGAAGATGAGCGATTCCAACCTAGACATCAAGAACCGTCTGTCGGAGACGGTGCGGGACAACGCCACGCACCTGCTCCATCCACACAGGAAGGTGAACGGCCAGCCGGTCCCCGCCAAGCAGCCGGAGCTCTTCACCGGAGGGGTCATGAGGTCCTACCAGATCGAAGGAATCGAGTGGCTGAGGGTGAGTAGTTGATGAAAATGAGATAGTGGAAGGTAGGGCTGGGTACCGAAGTCAATACGTTTTAGGCACCAACCGAATCGCCTCTGAAGTATCGGGAAAAAAATGCCAATTTTTTTTATTGCAAGGTTGACGTTCTTTTTGGCCTAGCAAACTTTGTAGTTTTTTTTTTTTTCCACATGCTGTTGTAATAACTAGTAACGTTAGAAGAGCTACAACACCACACCGGATCTATCAAGACCGGAAACACAACAACAGGCCACACTGGGATGGTACTGAAATATTAATTCATCAGGAAAAGAGAACATTTGCAATCCCTTTTGCTGTTATAATCTTCTAATACATTAATAACCAATAGGGCGTGGTTGTAAAAAGGGTGCTATCTGTATAGGCAGATGGTAACAGCTTATGATTTGGCCTGAAAAAAGTTCCGTCAAAAGATTTTTTTTTTTTTTTCCACTTTAATCCCTGAGCCCTGTCGGTCTCCCTCTGTGTCAGATGCTGTGGGAGAATGGCATCAACGGGATCCTGGCTGATGAGATGGGACTGGGAAAGACCATCCAGTGCATTGCTCACATCGCCATGATGATAGAAAAGAAAGTGATGGGCCCCTTCCTGGTGGTGGCCCCTCTCTCCACTCTGCCAAACTGGATCAATGAATTTAAGCGCTTCACACCAGAGGTAAGAGGACATGTTGTTACCTCATCAGGCTCAGAGGTCTGAATGACTTTCTTGTCTGACTGCTCCTTGGAACAAATGCTCACTTCAGCGAGTTAAAGCAGAACTTCAACACACAAATGAACTTCCTTTACATTCGAGCCAAACAAGGTCACACTAAGGTGCTAATTAAGCCTATCGCCACCAGTGAAATCTCTGTATTTGTCAGTATACCGGTGTCTAATGTTGTGAATCCAATTGCTTTTCTTAAACATGTCGCCAGTGTTTGTGTAAATACTCTCATTGGCAGAGGGGCGAGACAATGGTTCTGCGCTCTAACTTTATGTCAGGTTTGCAGCTAACTTTCATTGCCGTTTTGACAGAACATTAGTTGAGTGAAATAGTCTTGCACTTTGTCTGTAAATGTCTAAGCAGTGCCATGTGTTTGTCCAGGTGGCTGTGCTTCTTTTCCATGGTACCCAGCCAGAGAGGCTCAAGCTGCAGAAGCAGATCCGCAGGCCACAGGGGCCCATAAGCATGTGTCCTGTGGTCGTCACCTCCTTTGAGATCGCCATGAGAGACAGAAAAGTCCTACAGGTAGGATCCCTGCTCATCGTTTACTAAACAATTATAGTCTCGCATTGCCAGACCTTCCTCCACAGCACGGCAGAAGAGGGAGCAACACAGTTGTATGTGTGTTCATTAGATTTAAGTTTATTCTCCTCACTATCTGCTAGCTGCCTGTCCCCTAAGCACACTGTAAAAAATGTGGTCTCTGTAGACAGCCCAGGCTCCTCAAATGCCAAGAAACAAACTGTGCCCACGTGAACCACCGACAAAAAGGTGTTGGGGTTGGGGGGGGTTAATGCATGGAAGGGAGGGAGAGGGGATGGGATGAGGAGGAGGGAGGGGCAAGCTAGCCTTGTTTTGTTTGACAATACTTTAAACGTCAACAAGTGCCATCAGCCAACATCTCTTAGAGCGCCTTAATTGTAATACTTAAATGTTATAGAATATAATTGATTGTATTAAATGTTGAAAATCAATGTCATTACTGCAAAAATAATCCATAATTTAATCATGATAACCGTCACCATTCCGCAGATTTAAATCGTACCAAAAAAATCTATAAATGTTGCATCCCTATTGGTTAACAATCTGGTTTAATTGAGTGAAGCTCAATGTTAAATGGCCCATTTTATAGCTGCCTCCTTCAGGTAAACAACAAATATTCTCATTAATTTATCAGAAGTTGGTCACGGGGCCGGATACAACTCTTATGATTTCAGCAAAATAAACATAACTACTGAATTGCAGAGAAGCTGACCAACATTACCATGTGTAGCATGTCCATATTGACACAGGTTTTGAGGTTTCGAAGTTTTGTGTTCTAACGCTTAAAGCTAAAATACCAAAAGCTTCTCAAATGTGATATTACTACTTTTCATTTACATATCTGATTGTAAACTGAAACTTGTTTTGGACAGAATACAACACCTTGGGCTGTATGTTATAGCAGAATCCCTGACTATTTTTGACATTTAACAGACAAATTATCAGTCGAGAAAATATTAGTTTTATTAATTGATATTAAGCCTTTTTTCCTGTTCTCACGTCTGCGTTCTGCTCCAGCATTTCCAGTGGAAGTACCTGATAGTGGACGAAGGCCACAGGATCAAAAACCTCAACTGTCGGCTGGTGCGGGAGCTGAAGCTGCTGCCCACTGACAACAAGCTGCTGCTCACTGGTACGCCGCTGCAGAACAACCTGTCGGAGCTCTGGTCCCTCCTCAACTTCCTCCTGCCAGAGGTCTTTGATGACCTCAAGAGGTATGGGTTTATGGCATTGTTCTTGTTTACCGAGTGCACCTGCTCAGACTTGGGTTGGGTACCGTTCCCATTTTTATCTTTACCGGTACCGATAACGATACCGCTTTCCCTCTGCAATTACAAAAAATTATTTCAGTTGTAAAAATAAATAATTCCATATTTATCCTATTTACTTAGAACATTATTTATTTAGAATATTTTACACTCTAAAGAAATTAAACAAATAAAAAATAAAACACCTCCCTCTCCCAAACCCATTCCTACAACCTGATAAATTGAGTAATTATTCATTTCTTACTTGTAACTTTTATTCTTGTATTTTCTTTTTGGCGTGTTTTATTTTAATTCCACCCGACCGTTTTATGTCATGTTTGCTGTGTAGCTTTGAGTCGTGGTTTGACATCGACACCATTAATGAAGCGGACAGTGTGGTGGCTACTGAGCGTGAGCAGAACATCCTGAGCATGTTGCACCAGGTCAGTCCTCCAAACCACCACCACCACCACAGTGCAATCATTAGACTGTTACACTTATATAAGTATTACATAATTATAAAAAAGTTATTAATGAAGGAAAGTATTCCCAAGTTCAGTATTTACCCAACAGGTTACTAGAAGTAAACTGTCTTGAGTCAGATCTGCTCTCCTAAGAAGAGAAGTGATATTCTGAGGCAGCTTCTGCTGGATACCGTATTATTAAAAATGATAGAATGTTCTTTTGTTGCTCAGAAGGATCAGCCTCTGGTACACAGTGATGAGTCTTATCTCCTGCAAAAAAAAAAAAAAAATCACGACAATGAACTACATCAAGTTCTTTAGTCTTAAGTTGGAGTGAACATCATGAGAACAAAGTAGAAATATATATGATACATACATACATCCCATAATTTATTTATTTTTATATCGTCATGTACTTTTTTTCATCAAAAAAATTGTCCCTGTAAGGTTTTGTGCATTTTTCAGAAGGTTTTCTTTGTTTCAGATTCTGACTCCGTTCCTGCTGAGGAGGCTGAAGTCAGACGTTACGCTGGATGTTCCTCCTAAGAAGGAGATCATTGTTTTTGCTCCTTTGACAGCCAAACAGGAGAGATTTTACACTGCTGTGGTCAACAAGACCATAGCCAAGATGCTGGGCGTGGAAAAGGTCTGTCTCTACTATAAGTTGGTTTATTTCCCATCATGGTACAAGCATTATGTAACATGACTTCACACAAACTGCTCTCTTGGTTTGTTTAGACGGAGGCTCCTGTAGCGTTGACGCCTAGTGGCAGGCTGAAGCGTAGCAGTCGAAAGGTTGTCAACTACAAAGAAACGAAGGAAGACAAAGTATTTGACGAAGAGAAATATCTGGAGGCGCTCTACAAGGAGATGGAGGGGAAGGAGAGGTCAGCACTGCCTACGCACATCTTCACTTATTTGGTTTTTGTCTGCTTTTGTTCTCAGCTGTGTAAATATATTGTAAACAGGGTGCTATTTGCTAGGGATGCTTGGGATTTCGCCCTTTCTGGTCTTACATATCCCTGCCTCTGCTGAATAGTTTTTTTATCCCTGGTGGGGATTACATTTTTTTTTTTTAATGCTACTAGAACAATAAAATCCGAGCAGCAGTTGACGGTTGTATTTAGCCGCTACAGAGCTCCGTGACGCCGGCATCCAGCGGCAGTTGTTGACCTGTGACTGTGAGCCGGCTACAGGCACCACCAGATGACGCTCCTTTCAGGGGCCGTGGTAGCGGAGTTTATCCACAAAAAGTTCCATCCTTGGATGGAGGGGACTCTGCCCTCCGGCTTGAAAGCGCTGTATTTTCCATTGAACGTAGAAGTGCATATTTAAGTGTTTGGCATGGCTGGCCGACTGGCACTGCATACATGGTATTGAAAGGGGGGCGGGGGGATTTCATTCTTGCATGTTTTGTTTTGTTTTGTTGTGCGAGCAGGATCAGACTCATATTGTGACTAAAATCTGATTATGACCACGTCAAACTAGCCAATACCAGTAAAATAACACGATTTACGATGCCAATTTGGATACCACGGTAAAAAAATTTTTTTTAAGATTCCATGTACTTTAACTTGAAACATGAACGTTATTAAAATGTCATAACAAGACATACTAAACATGTGCATTAGAGCGTAGAACAACATAATAAAGTGCAATTAAAGGTCATAGTGCAACAACTAGACACATTCCAGACTTCAGGCATCTTTTCAGAAGGTATCGTTCAAAAACAACAGTGTTTCTAACAGTTGCGTGACCAGAGATGTTACAACCCCGGGTAAATGTTGCAGATGTATTTGAAAGATGGAGATGGCTTAGAGCCTGGTGCTTTAAAAAAAATTAAAAAAAATGGCGTTTTGTCATTTTAGAGCCGGAAGGTGTTGGTAGAATCTGTTCTTGTGACATCCCTACTGCATACTTTCAAAGAATTAACAATAATTTGGTGGTCTCCAGCAGTAACTCTGAGGACCCCTCTGTAGGGTCCCAGGTCCCCTGTTGAACTGTGTGTCAGTCTAACTTGAATCCTCGTATCTCCTCCAGCTCCCCTCGGGTGCTGGATGTCAACAGCCCGCTGGATGCCCACATCAACCTGAAGCTGCGGAACATTCTCATGCTGCTAAAGAAATGCTGTAACCACCCCTACCTGTTGGAGTACCCCCTCGACCCTGCCACACAGGAGTTTAAGGTAGCGCACAGTATTGTTGCGTATTTGTACTTGTTTGGTGTAGTAATTTGGAGCTACACGTGCTGTTTAACGTAGAGTATTCCCAAAGAGATTGTACGGCATGTTGTGTTCTATTTCAAGAGGACGAAGGTAGATGAAGATGAAGAACAGAAATGTATTAGGGCTGGGAAAGTTATGTCATGAAACATGGGTGGCGATATGATTCGCATTGCCATTTTCATTTAATATTCTGGAAGTATTGTGATTCAATAGTATTTAGAATTACAAAAGTTAAATATAGTCCTAGTGACGTATCATCAGACATTTTTAAGAAATATTCTAAAAATAATGCACATCACAAGTTGGTAAGTCAGTGTGACATTTATTTCATTTGTGAAAAAGTATGTTTTCTGCTTTCGCTCGGATTTGCTGGAAACAAAGTTTTTGTGATGTAGTCATCATCAGCGATACCATATAAACAAAAAAGATTAAGCTGAATCTTTGCTAAAAGTAAAACTTTTATTCCCGGGAAAAGAATGGATTTTTAAAGATTGTTGCAATAAAATCACGATAAATGTGTAGTTAGTAATTTAGTAGTGAAACTGAAGAAGCCCAGTTGGTTGGACATGTCCCTGCTTCACTGTTGGTCCTGCTGTCCTCCCTGCAGATTGATGAGCAGCTGGTGCAGAGCTCCGGGAAGTTCCTCATACTGGACAGACTGCTGCTTGCACTGAAGAAAAGGGGACATAAGGTGAAAAGGACACCAGTAGCTAACAGTACTTTTACTATCTAAGTAACTATTTACCATTATATATATATTATTATATTTGCTAAGTTGGGGTCCCAGTCCTTACCTTTTACTTCTGGTGGTTCAGGGTATATCTACTGTAAGAAATCACCTGCTGTGAACAACCAGAAAGTACTTCTTTTTGAATTTGAATTTTTTAGTTAATCACAAAAAACTACATACCAAACATGATTTGTTTTTGGGATCCAGGTCCTGATCTTCAGTCAGATGACAACGATCTTGGATCTGTTGGTGGACTACTGCTATCTGCGGGGCTTCCAGTACAGCCGACTCGATGGCAGCATGTCCTACCCAGACAGAGATGAAAATGTGAGTTGAAGAAGACTATGCAGAAAGTCTGGGTATATTGTAAGGCTGTAATTATTAACGCATTTCAACGCACATGGATTAAGTGGTTTACCGATCTATAGTAATCCGTTCAGGTAACTGCTTTTACTTTTACGTCGACCACTTACTACAAGTAGCCAGACAGAGGGAAGTTGACCATAAGTCGGCACACTGACAACAGATGGTGCACGCAGCGGCCAGGAACTTCCTGTTGAAGCATATGCCAGAGCCTCCATTTTTTGATTCCTTTTACATTACTGATGCCGCTCACTCATCCTGCCATTCTTGCTCTAATTTATGCTACTTTTGTAACGGGGTCGCAGTTAACAGTCATCGCAGTGATGTCGCTGCTGCCCCATATTCCTAGAGTTTCAACCCTAGTGTTCAGTTATCTTTTCCAAGTGTAAAGTGAGACTCTACATTGTGTAAGTATTACCAAGTTCTGTCACATTAAAGTCAGTATGAAAGTCCATCTGTTTCTTGATGGGCAAGAGTTTCCATATTATGTGTTGAGCATATTTTTTTTGAGCATACATTATCTTTAGAGGTTATTCTGGAGAATATACTAGACAGTATTTGTCAATCTTTTGGATTGATGCGATAATTATGGACATTTGCATAAAGCAAGCATATTTGTCTGCTCCAATGTTGAGATTAATTTGCAATTAATCAAAGTTACTCCTGACAATCATGCCCATTAAATATTTTTCTCTATTGACAGACCTAGTATATTGTATTTTTTTGAGCGGGTTACTATTGATATATTCACCTAATTAGCAGAGATATATATTTTTGAGGCTCTTGTGTGGGTTAAGAATTGCCCTCAGTAGACTTTAGGTTGTATTTGCTGAATCATCAGGCTCTTTTCCCCAGATGACCAAATTCGCCAAAGACCCCGAGGTGTTTCTGTTCCTGCTGAGCACCAGAGCGGGAGGACTTGGGATCAACCTGACAACTGCTGATACTGTTATCATCTTCGACAGTGACTGGGTGGGTGCAGATTTAAATATGAATAAAAAGCATTGCAAATCCGTTTTCTGAAGCTGCTAAGTGTTCCCAGTACATGTGTTTTGTTGCTCAGTGTGTGGTTATGCTCCTCTCTCCTGTCAGAACCCCCAGGCAGACCTGCAGGCTCAGGACCGCTGTCACCGAATCGGGCAAACCAAACCAGTGGTTGTGTACCGCCTGGTCACTGCCAACACCATCGACCAGAAGATCCTGGAGAGGGCCTCAGCCAAAAGGAAACTGGAGCAGATGGTCATTCATAAGAGTGAGTGGCTTCACGTTAATGGATGGATTATGTTTGGGTTTCAGAAAATCACAAGAAAAGTAAAAACTAAATTAGAATCTGAGACTGAAAATATAGGGATTTTTTGTTTCTGTGCTCGACTTCCTGCTGTGGGCTGAATTTCCGCGGAGCTCTCCGGCGTCGGGCAAAAATAAAAGCTGTGTGTATCTGCTCCGGAGTTGTAACGGAGTCGGGACGGAGCCGTCCAGAAGTCAGTGGAAATGCACACATTGGACTTTAATGGAAACCTCATGACTCCACCGCCGTTCTGCAACTGGTGGGAATTGGGAGTTGAGCTACCAGCTTCAGTAAACACTGTTGTTTTTTGGTGAAGGCAGACTTATGTCCTGGTGTTAGCTGTCAGCAGTTTAACCGTTTTTAAATCCAGCTACTAGCTAACGTTACCTGCTGCCAAGTGTGATGTTAACTAGGGTCACATGCAGTGAGGTTTCTGATGCCTAGAACGTCCGTTTCGGCGCATTAGAGAGAAGCGCAGGCGTTTCAGTGGCACCGAAATCCACGTTGCTAAGTGGTCTGGTTGAGGCACCAGTGCTATATTAGCACCGGGTTTGTGTACCCAACCCTTGATGGAAGGTACCCCACTGTGGTGGTCTGAAATATAGTCCAAATGTGGACTTTTGATGATTCATGTCTTGTGTTGCTTCTCTCTGCAGATAAGTTCAAAGGTGGGAAGGCAGAGCTGAACCAAAGTAAAAGCTGCATTGATCTGGATGAGCTGAAGGAGCTGCTCAAAGCCAGAGGACCCGAGAAGTAAGAACTTCTCCTCTACTCTGAGTTAAATGTTTAGAGAATGTAAAGAACTTAAACTGGCACAAACTTGTCACTGTGAGTGGAGAGTGACGTTTGGCTGTACCTTTGTCCACTCAGAGAGATGAAAGCATCAAGGGGAAAGGTGATCAGCGACCACGACCTGGAGCTCTTGTTGGATCGCAGTGACTTGATGGGTGAGGAGACGCACCACTTTTCTGCAGAATTTCTAGTTATTTAGGTTCCCCTACTAACAGGCATATGTTTATAAATATAAAAGCACTTCCTAAACTCTTCAAGGCCCTCACATTTACAAAATCCACATTACATTTTAAAACGAATATATCAATGTTTGCAAAACTCAGAATGCTGTCAGGCTATTTGTCTCTCAGTGCTCTTTTTCAAATCATCCCCAGAAGCAGAAAGCAAAGTCATCCCAACAAACGGTTGTGTTCATATAGTTTTCCACCATTGCGAAAGCTTAAAATAGTAGCACATTTGTCTGCATTTCTATTAAATCCAAAAGAACGAAATTACACGGATAACCGATTCAAGAGAGAACGTTCAGCGCTGCTAACCCCACTCAGATAGTCCCCGGCCAGGAAGAACGGCCATGGACTAAATTTAGACCCCGTTTCTTCCGGTCCAAACACTAGTGTGGTTTTGTGGGATTTCCTGCTAATTACTATATCGATACACAGGCACCAAGTATCAATCTTTTATTATGTGTTGGTCAGTTTGTCCCATTTTTTGCAGCAATAAATTTGAAGTGAGATGAACAAACAGAAATGTTTGTTTTTAGATAAAACAGATGTTGACAAAGTTTCCTTTTGAGGAAATTGGGAACAATTACAAGTTGGGGGGGGAAAAAGGTTAAAAATTGCAATATATTGCAATATGTTTAAGATTGCAATAATATCGTGGCATAAGTATCGTGATATCATATCCGACGATCCCCCCCCACTGCTAATGTCCCAGTTGCTCTGGAAAAGTGTAAAACTTGTGTTTCGGTCGAACTAAACCTTTACACACAGCTGAAGGGACAACACAGTCAACACATGCCACTGACATTGACTCTTCTATGTATTGACTACTTGCAGGTATACATTGTAATTCATCTCTTATCTGAATTGCCCATGGTTTAACTAATGAGCGGAAGTTATGTATTCTTTTCAGACAAAGAAAAGGGGAAAATGAAGAAAGAGAAAGTGGGAGTCTTCAGAGTGATCGATACCAAAGAGGCATCAGAGATCACGTTGACCTGAAACTCCTCAGGTCTGAACTTCTGACCACACAGTCCTTAGATGGCTCCCAACTGCTGTCACTCGTATAGAAAACCTCCTAAAGACTGCTGTTTGTAGACCTTAAAAGTGGAACTGTCTTCAGTCTTTTGTTAAACTACTGTATCATTTTTCTTTCACCGTTTTGGGTTTTTGGATGGCCGTCAAGCTGTTTTGAATAGTTTCTTTAATATTACCTAAATGCTGGCAGTGGCATTAGGACTATCGGAGGACACTAGAACATGCCAGTGAAACCCACAACAACCTTTCTTTTATTAAAAGCCATCCAATTGTAAATTAGACCAGCAGAGCGACTGGTCTAGATGCTCTCTTCACTTTTAGGATGCTGTTTTCTTTGGCCTTCCTGCAAACTGCCTCCTGACTGTTACCATGCTTGTCTATGCATCAGATTTACAAGACAAAGTTGTAGTGACGTGGTCTGGTCATGTTCACTTCAGAAACCTCGGCCATTCAAAATAGATTCTTTATTATCTTTAACATTGTTGTAATCTAAGCACTTTCCTGCAGGTTAAGCATATATGTTGTTTTATATAAATAAACTATGTTAACTTGTTTTTCCCCAGTATTCTGAAAAACATTGTCCTGTCAGCTTCTTTTTCTGAAATGCTTCACTTTCAAACTTCCAGGTAGTTAATGGAAGGCCTTTTCTAGAGCACTCTGAGTCACGTTGGTTCCTGCCATACATATCGACAAACAGTCCCACCTTTTACATCCATCAAAAGATCCTTGTGACATGGGAAAGCTGAACAGAAACGGTTATTATAAACTCTAATTGTTTTGCTTGACTTAATGCCTTATTTACTTTAAATACATGTGTATTAAGTTTGGCGCATGTATTCCAACGCCCCGAATATTCCCATGCACTCCACTCATTTATTTGATATTAGAATTTTAATTCTATCGTCTGCTCTAAAATATAAAAACGTTGCTGTAGGAAACTGATGGAAAGAACATTTTTAGAAAAATAACACCTAAAACTGAACATTAAAAGCTTTGTGACAAAATACTATGCATAACTATATTCAAAGAATTTGGTTTCCCTAGCTCTGGTTTGGGGGTGTGGGAGGGGGGGGGGGGGAATGATAAATAAAAAAAAATTCTCTTTATTTTTTTTGATGTCCTGCAACCAGTGGGGGGCAGACACGGAGCATTTTAGGAGCGGGGGGGGGGGGGGGGGGGGGGGGGGTCAGCTGCCTCTGACAAGCGGCTTGGCAAGTCCAGCCCCTGAACGATCACTGTGCTCCTCCCTCCTCACCCTACTGGGGTGCCACTGCACTAAGGTGGTGATGCTTACATCTACCTGCTGCATTAGACAGAATGTGTCACCTGATGCTCTTGTGGGCTCCAGGATGAGAGCCCATCTAGACGCTGTGCCAGAGTTCGGTGGACGGCACAGAGCCTGACAAAAATGGCAGCAGTCTGGCCGCTGGGCAGGGATGGTGGGTGTGGGCCTCTTCACGTTCTCCACCCCTGGAGTGAACTCTTTCCTCTTCTTAGGACACTTAAACCTACCCGCGTCCAGCCTGCTCTGGTGTTTTGGTTTGTCATAGTCCAGTAGGTTCTGCCACAGAGCGACAATGTTGCCCCCCTAAGCAGAACACAGAACCTGAGAAGACATGTAGGACGGGGCGCAGGGTGAAAGTTACAAGACATAATTCAAAGACATAACCTTATGACCATTGATCTTTTTGTGTTTCTTACTGTTAGTAATCAGTGATAATCACTACACACAGGCCTGAAATACACACGCACGCTCAGAACCTAATCATGCACAATGGAGAGAGTGAGTGAGCTCCCAGTGCTGGACCAGCACCCTGAGCTGTTGGGGGACAGGGGTGCCTTGCTTAAGGGCCCAGGAGGCAATATGGCATCCAGCTACCGAGCCACACTCCGTCCTTTGGTCCGTATGGGGACTTAAACCAGCGACCCTCCAGTTCCTAACCCAACTCCCTACAGACTGAACTACTGCCACACCTTCTTTTCATTCAAAGAGTACAATTCATATTATATCAATTCTTGACCCATTGGATCATAACCAAAATAAATTATCCATGAACTTAAGGGATATCCTTTAACAATAAATAGATTTTTTTATATAACAGCAACAGTGGTGGTTGCTCTACTGTACAGTCCTGTATGCTTTGTTCTGATTAGAATACAGCCCTACCAGGAACTGCTGCTGCGGCTTCTTTTCTGTCAGGGAGCCTGTGATGTGGGGGAAAGGGTGTGGCCACACGGCTCGCTCACCTGCTCAGGTGTGTTCATGCATTCTCTCTCGCTGGACTGCTGCAGGTTTCACTCCTTCACTGATTTCTTCCAACAGGTTGTGTACTGAGACTGATTTAAGACTGTTTTTTACAGAAGCTTTTTTTAAATTACTACTTTTTAAAGAAAACGGCAGCAATTGGATCACCTTTTGTGTTTTTACTTCTACTCTGAATATTACTTGCGTTAAGCCATGGAGCGTCTGAAGTTAGTCCTGCAGTACTTCCAGTCCAACTCTGAGTCCATCTCCAATGGAATCTGTATCGTCCTGGCCTTGGTCAGCGTCAAACTCTACACCAGTTTTGACTTTAACTGCCCGTGCCTGCCTCAGTACAACAAACTGTACTCTTTGGGAGTGATGATTGTCCCGCCAATCATACTGTTCTTCCTGGGGGTCCTGGTCAACCGGCATACGGGTGTCATGATGGACGAGTGGATGAGACCCGTTGGAAACAGATCCAAAAACCCTGCTGTGGTTAAGTGAGTCAAAGATGAACTTTTTTTAATTTACTAAATCAGTGTAACAGAGGCATGTAAACTAGAATTATTTTCAAAGTCAGCTGGATTATAGATATACATATAGTTCTTACTATTATCAGTGACCAATTACAACTGGTCCTGTGTCTTTCTGCAGGTACCTGTTCTCCGCTATGCTCCAGAGGGCCCTGCTGGCGCCGATGGTTTGGATCCTGGTCACTTTGCTGGATGGAAAGATCTTCATTTGTGCCTTCAGTGTTAGCGTAGACCCTGTACTCTTCTCAGGTAAAACGTGCAACATTCTACACAGAAATGCATATTCAGTAGTAATCATAGTACAATCTCTACTGTTACTGTTGGCACGTTATTGGTCTGCATGATGGATCATGTGGTGTGTTTCCTCAGGTTTTCCCAACAATACAGGTCTGGATGTGATCAAAATCATGGCCAAAGTGCCGTGCAAGGAGGACATTATCTTCAGGAACAGCTCTTTCCGCAAAGCAGTCTCTCGTTACGTTCGCTGCTATTCACAAGTAAGCTGCTACAACCTTACCAATGTCAGTAATGGGGGACAAAATCCAGCTCAGGAATTTGTCCCCCATTACTTACATTGGGATTTCTTCACAGCCAGTATGGACAGGAGGAGACATTACAGGTACCAATTACTCTTTCAATGGTCTTGTGAATACTGTTGTAAGTTAAACAAATGGGACACCAATCCTTTGAAATTGGTGAGTACAATGTTGTCTCCACTGATTAAAATAAAGGGAATAATAATTATGGGAAAACATGAAACACACAGGTGCACAATGCCCACCCTGCAAAGACTGCCTTTCACATTAAATGTCTTAGTCATTTGTAAAAGAATTGTTGTGACACAAAAACTGTAGACTCATTCACAAAATCATGGACCTGTGACGTTGGTCTTCACAATACAAAACAACACACACACACACCTTCTCCACACAACTGGTCCACTACTGATGGCTCTTTGTGCCCTTGTCACAGTCAAAAATCATTTGTTGGCTTTGTATATCTAACTGTCCTTCCTCTGTCTAGGCAGTTGGCTGGTCCATCCTCCTCTTCCTGATTGTTCTCGGGTCAATGGGACGCCTCATCAAGCCCTGTTTCGACGATCAGGCCTCCTCCCTGCAGACGCGCTACTGGAGCAACTACCTCGATGTGGAGCAGAAGCTCTTCGATGAAACCTGTGTCCTGCACGCCCGCGACTTCGCCCAGAAATGCGTGGTGCAGTTCTTTGAGGACATGAGAGAGGACGCCGTGCTTTATCTGCCCCACCCGCGTTTTATCGTAAACTCCCAGATGGAGTGGGAGGAGGATGAAGAAGAGGAGAGACTTCACGGGGTGTCAAAGCAGGAACAGGTGGACCAGTTGCTCAACAGGTGGTACTACAATAAACCTGAACTGGACGTCACCCGGATAGCCCACAGACCCCGGGTGTGTGTTACCTGGAAGGACCGCGATGGGAAGACGTTATACTCTGATGTCTAGGACACACTCAGGGCTGTATAGTCACGTCATGATGATTATTTCACAAAAATTAAGCTTTAGATGCATGTTAGCTGTAGGCTACCCCAGAGTAAGAGCACGCTTTGCTAAGTCAGGCTTAACAGCTGGGTGTGTACGGGTGGACTGCCAGTGCAGCCAGATGTGCGGGACTTTGATCTGACTTTATATCATGATTGAGTTCTTTGACTTGATGCTTTTTACTCTTTGGAGCAAACCCTGTTGCTACGGTAATTTGGCTCCTGGGTGTGGTCTGGCTGGTTTGCATTTAGGTTGTTGGCATGGTGCTGACCCACATAGATGAATGGAAACATGCAAATTGACAATTTGGAACCAAATCACAGACTCACAAAGATTCTATTTACTACTTTATTTTATGTAGTTTACTAAGATTAAGATGCAAATATTTTCATTGACAATGTGTATGTTTTACAACCACAAATAATTATCAATAACTCTGCAGTTCCCTTTAACTCTAAAATACTCCCTCCAATAGCTTTAAGGATAATTTAAGTCTGCTAATTAACAATGTCTTATTCTCTAATAATTTGTTTGTGGAGATGTATATGATAGCTACAAAAAAAACTTCCATGTTTGGAAAATAGAATAAATAACAACTAATAATTAATTACATTTGCACCATGAATAGATGAAGAAAAAGCACAAGTTTGTTACATAATAATTCACTGGAAGTGTTTTAAGCTCAACATTTTGGAGGGGAGGACCCCCAGCCCCCCCCCCCCCCCCCCCCCCTTGAGAATGTGTCCCACAATTCATCATCAACATTATATACACATCTTTATCAGATTTTAACAAAACTTGGTATGCACGTTCAGGTCAAGGTGTCAGATGTCTCCATCAGTTTTAGGCAGGACTGATGGGTTATGATTATGAGTTATAGGCAATTCTCTGCTAAGCCCAGTTCTTTACAAAGTTCTTTGATCTATGGGAAATCTTGCTCATTCATAAAAATGTGTATCCCAGTCCTGCAAGACTCTTCACCAATTTTGGTGTCGATTGAATCAAAATCCACAATCATGTCACTGATTTTCACATTATGCAAATTAGCAACAAAAAAAACCCATCATGACGGCAGTTTATGGTCCAAGAGGCCTTTTTATAAAGCACATTGAGCTGGGATTGCGTGAAAAATTTTGTGACTCGGCCTTTTAAGATTTTTGTCTAAGTTATAGCATCACCATAAGGTCAAATGGCATCATATTTAATTGGAAGCATTTCTTTATCTTATTTATTTGATTAGGACAATGCACATTAATGAATGAATTTCTGTAAATGCGCCGGTGTTAGCCAATTGGCTATTTTTCAGCTGTAGTCCTACCCAGGATGCATGTCTTTTATGGCACATCTCCATCAGTTATGGTGACAATTTTTATGTCTCCAACTCATTCTAGCCAGCACTTACTTGAGAAAAGGCATAATTTATCATATAATGCTAAATAGACCATGTCCACATGCACCAATCAATACGACACTTTAGACCCTGGTTATTACTTGCCCCTAAGACTATGTGTACCCATTTTGGGGAAATTCCATCCAGCAGCTTTTGCAGTACTTGCAGTAGTTTGTGATGCCTATACCTATGGGGTCATAACCATATGTTCCAATTTTTATGATTGCACAAAGTGAGTTATGGCCAATTTGCTACTAAGCTAAATTCTTTAATTGACGGAGGCCATGTTAATTTAATTTAATCTTTTTTTACCAATCTTACTCTATTATGCCTCCTGTTTTCCTCGGGTCACATTTGACCCCTTTAATGTCTATATCTGAAATATGAGTTTATTT
>NW_022605596.1:129502-129577 GCF_008692095.1 Etheostoma spectabile | reverse complement strand
TACCACAAAAAAATGGATTGGATTCCTTACAACGCTCTTTGCCAATACAACTGATCACTTTCATTCCTCTGATCT
>NW_022605596.1:102867-129492 GCF_008692095.1 Etheostoma spectabile | reverse complement strand
TCAAAATAATTCATAATTTCTGTTTTTTTAACCCTTATGTTGTCCTTGGTTCAAATTTGACCCATAATCATTTTTTTTTTCATAAAAGAAAATGGCCCTTTGAAATAAGCTAAAAATGTCAACATTAGAAATATCAAATAACTTTAGAAAAAGCATCCACAACATTGAAAAAGTGACAAAAAATGTCAGAAAAAGCGCTAATAGTTTTGACAGAAAAACCTTTTTTTCATGGTTGACGGGAAGACGACACAAGGGTTAACTCAAATATTAGGTATAATTCTATATAAATGAGGGTTATTGACCATGAATTCCAAAAAGTAGCCTACTGTAAAACTATGGTAGTAAGGTGGTGTTAGTGAAAACTAAAAACAAGTCTGAAAAAGGGACAAAAATGTCAAATTTTGACCAGGTAGGACAAGGGTTAAAGTAGAAGTGTGTATCTCAGTCCTGCAACGCCGCACACCAATTTTAGTGTTGAGAGAATCAAAATGGGCAAAGTTCAATTCATTTCAGTTTTTCACATTGTGCAAATCAACAAACAATCCATCATGTTGGACCTTTAAGGCCCAGAGGAGTTTTTATAGAGCATCTTTAGCTGCATATAGGGTGAGAAATTTCAAGTCAATCTGATTTATGAAAAATTGCATTTGTGGCCAATTGGGTTCATATCTTTTAGGAACATTATCATTTCCAGGCATTGGGCCAAGTTTCTTGTTTCTAGCTCATTCCAGCTCATGACAATTTGAGCCACAGTGGAAGACAAAGAATAATAATAAATCAGAGCAAAAATAATAGGTTTCTGGATCCCAAATAATAACCAATCTGAGCAAAAATAATAGGGTTCTACCCCTTTGTGGTTTGCCCTAATGACTTAACAGAAGTAAGTGTGACGTGGCGGCTTACATGTGTTTAGGACTTTCAAGGGACATAGGACCTGCAAGTGGGGGGGGGGTGGGGGGGGGGGGGGGTGATGGGACTGACAGAGGTAACCCAGCTACTGTGCTAACAACCTGCTGTTTACTGAACTATACTGCTGACAGCAGTTTATTTATCTTGAAAGCAACAGGCTTGGTTTTCAATTCAATTATTATATATATATATATATATATATATATATATGTATAACTGAGTGCATACCAGTGGGAGTAAAGTATTGAATCATGTCTTTTTACTGCATTGACATTGAGCTGTGTCCTTTTCTTTATACTCTGAACAGAGTCGGATGAAACACATTATACAATTTGAGGAGAAGGAAGTGTAGTACAGGAGATGGAAAGTACCATAATTTCCCTTATTATTACTGTCTAATAGAACAGCTAGCAAGGCTATGAGGAAAATCTGCTTGTTGATGCTTTTGGCTGTCAAAAACAGTTTTTAAAGACTATTCAAAAACAGTTTTTGAAACTTACTCTGGATCAGTCCCTATCCTCCCAGTTAAGTGTGAACTCTCCCTGGTGTGTGTTTCTTCCAGGCTCCCAGTTCCTGGGCTGCCCTGCTTTTTTTTGTCATGTTGCTCTGTGATCGGCAACACATGTTTTCACTTGCAGACCACATTTTTTTCCACTGGGGAGGAATCCGGAGGGCATTTCCTGGCTTTGTCCGTGCACCGGTGCCCAGACTGCCAACAGACTCAAAGTCCTACACAAAACGAGGTACTTCTCTTTCCAGTCTTGAATGAAGTAGACTTTATGTTTCGGACTAGTTTTTCCTGAGATGTTGTTGCACAGGATGATGTCATTGGATTACAAAGGCTGACTCACAAGCCCCGCCTCAGGACTCTGCCAGAGCGCGGGTTTGCATGACTGCATACCATTGTTACTGTTTTAAATCACTAAAAAAAAGTGGTGGGATTTTTTTTTTTAACATCAATGTGAGTATGTTTTCCACTGTTTCTGGCTTGTTTTTGGACTAAATGTGCTGTAAGTGTAACTTAGTGTGCCACTTATTTCCTGCAACTGAACTGAATCTACCTAGAAACATCAATCCTGTCAGAAGTAACTTCTATCAAATGTAATAATGCCAAGATATCCAGTATTTATTTTCTCTCTCTGCAGCCTGACTCTGCTAAAACCAAACTCCCAGCTCTCGAGGCTCCACATCCCAACATGGCTGCCCTCATCACAGAGAACTTTAAGTTCGTGTCCCTCTTCTTCAAGAGTAAAGATGTGATGATGTTTAACGGTCTGATCGCTCTGGGCACCGTCGCCAGCCAGACTGCATACAACATTTTTGCTTTTGAATGTCCATGTTCCTCTGGGAGGAACTACCGCTACGGTCTGGCTGCCATTGGTGTTCCCGCGCTGGTGTTTTTCCTCATTGGGATAATGATGAACAAGACCACGTGGGACCTGGTGTCGGAGTGCCGGCTCAGGAAGTGCCAGAAACTGTCGGGAGCCGCGGCCTTCGCGGTGCTGGGGACGATCATCGGTCGAGGCGTGGTGGCGCCGATCACCTGGTCAGTCATCTCTCTGCTGCAGGGCCAGGCGTACACGTGCGCCCTCAGTGAGTTCGTGGACCCGAGCACGGTGGAGGGGTTCCCCCCGGATCTGGGGCCAGAGGTCATGGCCAAATTCCCGTGTCAAGAAAGTGTTCCAAAAGAGCTGCGAGGCTTCTGGGCTGAAATTAACCGAAGACTGAAATATGAATCTCAGGTACTGAACGTACTTTATTCTGTTTTTGCGCGATTGTCTAAGTTTTATCCCTTGTGTGTAGTATTAATGTAAAATATCGATCAATTATCAAATCAAATGTTCAAATGACAGTTGCTACATTTGATCGTAATTGCCATCAGAACCCATTAAAGGAAAGTGTCCTCTCCTGACTGGCTAGTAGTCCTTACCTAGGTACTGTCAGGGCCCTCATACTCTGATCCCTGACTGGCTAGTATCCTTACCTAGTACTGTAGGACCCTCATACTCTGCTCCTGACTGGCTAGTAGTCCTTTACCTAGGTACTGTCAGGCCCTCTACTATGCTTCGTCGGACTGGCTAGGAGTCCTACCTAGGTACTGTCAGGCCCCATATCTGCTCTGACTGGCTAGTAGTCCTTACCTAGGTACTGTCGGGCCCTCATACTCTGCTCCCGACTGGCTAGTAGTCCTTACCTAGGTACTGTCAGGCCTCATACTCTGCTCCTGACTGGCTAGTAGTCCTAACGGTACTGTCAGGGCCCTCCTACTCGCTCCGACTGGCTAGTAGTCCTTACCGGTAGTCAGGGCCACATACTCTCGTCCTGACTGGCTAGTAGTCCTTAACTAGGTACGTCAGGTCCTCATACTCTGCTCCTGACTGGCTAGTAGTCCTTACCTAGGTACTGTCAGGCCCTCATACTCTGCTCCTGACTGGCTAGTTAGTCCTTACTAGGTACTGTCAGGGCCTCATACTCTGCTCCTGATGGCTAGTAGTCTTACCTAGGTACTGTCAGGGCCCTCATAACTGCTTCTGACTGGCTAGGTATCATGTACGAGGGTACTGTCAGGGCCAATCATACTCTGCTCCTGACTGGCTAGTAGTCCTTACCTAGGTACTGCTTATGTGTGACTCCCAACAAAGATGGACCAGAAGTGGGATGTCTCACTCTGGAGTTAAAACAGAGAGCTCAACACACAGGGGGAAAAGAGGAGCTGCAGCAATGTGCAGTACAACAACCATGTAAACCTGTTCTGGTACAACCTCTAAATATAAGTATGCACCTGAAAAGGAGCAGAATATGGACACTTTAACAAACGTTAGGTGACAGGATTGATACCAGTAGTACAGAGCTTGACTCAGGATGTAGTTAGCCTAGCTTAGCTTGAAGACAGGTGGAAACAGCCAGCCTGGCTCTGTGCAAAATACCAAAATACACCTAACAACTGCTCACTGATTAACTTGTTGTGGTATGTTTGTTCAATCTATACACAATGTAAAAAACATTTTTTGGGGGTTTCAGGAGGAATTGCTTGCTGGAACTATGTCTCCATCCAAACAGATGGTGAACTATGAACTGTATTTCTATCAGATGTGGACCAATGATTCATAAGTGTCCACTTATTGCAGTGTATAATCGCTATGATTTAATTTGTAAATGAACCTCAAGAAATTGGAGTTGTGTTGGGTGTTTCATGATGTCACTGCGTGAAGCCCAAAGCAAGAAGATCAGTTTCATCTTGGTCCAGTTTTTTTTTTTTTTTTATTACAGTTCATACTTCTTGGTTCCCTGTATCTGTCTTTTATTGTCTGTTACGCGACCTTGAGTGCTTAGAAAGGCGCTGTTAAATCAAATGTATTATTATTATTAATATTATTATTATTAAAGCAGGAGAAAGACAGCTTAGTCAAAAGTACATACAATTACAAACACATTTGAAAAGGTCTGATTTCCATTTAATACTACTGTAAATAAAAAAAGATAAGATAAGATAACCTTTATTTGTCCCACGGTGGGGAAATTGCGGTTTGCAACAGCAAAGATAAGAGCAGAGATAGAGATTAAGCAAACAGTATTATACAATAATTACATTTGAATTAGTAAATTGCACTATGAAAATTGCTCAAATGAAAATGTATGCACATATGTAGTAATAATAATGGCGTACACAGGGTGCAGTGCAGGGGGTGTGAGAATAATGGACTCTTTACTCCACCCCTTTATTTGACAGCTTGGGTGAGATCTGAAATGAAGGTTGGGTCAACAAGTCTTTTAAGTGTTTCTTCTTGGCAAAGAAGGTGGAGGGATGGGGGGGGGGGGGGGTCTCTTCTAAACCAGTTCTGACTCTGAGGGAATAGGAACTTGTGGAATTCCACTTCCACGGTCAAGCACAAACACATCATCTACTTGGACACATGTGTGCTGAATACAGAAACTGTGAAAGGTTAGAAGCAGTACAACAAACCTGTAATTTATCAATAATTATACAACGGACATAAATTACCATGACAGCTATAACATTAAAATGATGAACACACAATAGTGTGCGTGGAGAGCTGCACGAGTGGGTAGGAAGTGTCACACTGGTGCTCTACGGTTTAGAAAAGTTGAAAGAATCTGAGGCACGATAGGATTCAAAATCTTTAATATCTCTTGGCTTTTAAGCCGTGAGAAATGCTAAACACGTAATGCATCACAATAATATAATTTATGATTCTAAAATGAGCCATTCTGTATAATGAGTCATTTTAGATGCATGACTTTTACTTGTATCAGAGGACTATGTAGTGTTGTTGCTTTCACTTAAGTAAAAAAAAAAAAATTGAATAGTTCTTTTTAAACAGCAGCGAATGGAGTGAACAATGAGCCATAAAATTAATTTCTGCATTTTGGAACAAAACTACTTACAACTACCAACGGCCATACCCATTAGGACCTTTTAGTCAGGCGTTTCTTTTACCATTCTGCAAATAAAATTCTTACCAATAGCTTTTCTTTTTTTACTATGTATTCCTAAAGGCGTCTAGTAACACCTTGCAATTTATCCACGGTCAAATCCTAGCTATTACTACTAGCTACTCAATTTTGTATTTAAATTGAGTTTTTACTAGTACAATCAAAGTTATAGATATCTTAAAATACAATTTTACTATTGAGAATGTTATTGTGGAAATCGTTGATAACCATTTTGACAAGGAAATATAATTATATGGATGAGTAATATAGTATAATTACAGATTGGAGTGGGGTTTGATTAAATGTTACTACTCTGCTTGTTTGCTCTGATTTAAAGACAAACAAAGATATTAATAAGCACAGCGCAGACCTAAATATGAGATCCAGTGCCTTGGGTGATGACATGTGTTCTTTTCAGCTGATAGGCTGGCTGCTGGTGGGCGGGATCTGTCTGACGGTGTTCCTGATGCTGTGTATGAAGCGCTGCTCGTCTCCACTCGGCCACCTGCAGGACAACTACTGGTCCCAGTACCGCTCAAATGAAAATGCCCTCTTCCAGAACACGGCAGCTGTCCACGCCCGCATCCTGGCTGCAGAGAACGTTAAGAGCTTCTTTGGATTTGTGGCACTGGAGAAGGAAGAGAAGGCGCAACTGGCTGAGCACCAGAATGCCAGTCCTATCTGCAGCACTACCTGGGAAAGGGTGACCGGGGTGTACCTGTACAGGGAGAAGAACGGACTGCCTCTGTACAGCAGGCTCAACAAATGGGCCACGTACAGCCTGGAGAACAACGTGGAGGCCATGGAGAAAGAGATGGACGTGCTCAGCTGACAGTATTCTTCTGGAAGATGGTCCAGTGACTGCCACCGTAATGCTCCAGACCTCACGTAGAGATGGTTACGTAGGTGATAGCAACGAATATTCATGCGGCTCTAACTCCTCCAGACTTCTGCTGCAAGGATTAGAACCTGCTCCGAATCCACTGGCCATGCAACGCCATTGCCTCTGCAGCTGCGCTGGCTTCCAGTTGCCTACAGAATCCATTTCAAAGTCCTGCTCCTGGCATACAAGGCCCTACACAAATATTCCCCCTCCTACCTCACTGACCTCCTGGAAGTTCACACCCCTGCCCGCTCCCATTAAAATGACCCCCCATCATCACAGACCCTTCACCATACATAGAGATTGGCATGGTGTTATTTCAGTTAGCTTAATAGCTGGTTTGATTTCCATTGAGAGATGATCTTATGGAAAGTTCCCCATGCCGATCTCTATGTATGGGGAAGGGTATGTGATGATGTGGGGTGATGGTGGTGGTGGTGGGGGTGTAGTGGGGGGGCTATTGGGGGGGCTAGTGGGGGGGAATTTTATCAGGATGCATAGTATCCTGATCCATGAAATAACTGGCCTTTAATAATAAAAATCAACCTGCCTCTATGGGAATTTAACATAGGGATGAGTGTACTTATGCCTCCTGTATTTCAAGGAAGAACATTTATTTATTCATGATACATTATTTATTCACAACGAAAATTGGTGCCCTTAAAAAGTTGGATTTTTCTAAATTTTTTCAATAAGGCATTAAGATCAATTTCCCAAAGATGTTTTTTATTCCTCTTTTTATTCAACTTTAGGCTTGAGTATTCTGTCATGTTGGACCCTACATATTGCTATGCATGTAGACATTTTTCATTTTTTATGGCCCTACTTCTCTTGCACCTGCACTCACTTGTAAAAAAAAAAAAAAATTGTTTATATTATTTTAAAGTAGAATAAAGTTTACGATCTTTAAATATCATTTGTTGCCATTTTTTAATACGCCCCTCTGGTTAACCCTCGTGTTTCTTCCCGCCTTAAAATGAAAAAAACCTTTTATCAAGGTTGTGGTTTTTTTTTTTTTTTTTTTTTTTTACCCTTTTTTATCTTTCCCTCAATTTTTCTTCTTCCTTTTTTCAACGTTTGTCTACTTTTTTTGAGCCTTTTGAAATTTCGTGGGTTTTTCCCAAAATGTGTTACTTTTTCCGACATCTTTTCACATTTTAGTCACTTTTATTGACATTTGTCTTTTTTTTTTTTTTACATTTTTCTTCTTTTTTACATTTGTCACATTTACATTTTTTAAGTTTTTTTTTCTCTAAATGCTATAAAATCCACCCAAATCCAATGAAAGTGGTAACCTGATTATTAATTTTAGTTGTGAGGAGCGTTGTTGGGAACCATCCAAGTTACTTTTTGGAAAAATTGTTTGAAATAAACCAATATTTATGATATAGAAACTTTTTTGAAAGTGGTCACATTTGACACTGGCCCATCCAGCCCCCCCCCCCCCCCCTCGAGTAAAATTGGTCTAGAACCGCCATTGTAATATCCCTTTTCGCTGCACACTGGGGGGGGGGGGGAATGAGCTGGTGGACCTCATTGCAAAGGAGAGTTAGATGTCCATGTATCATTGGGGAGAGTGGAACAGAGAGAAAGAATTAAAGAGGGCTAAACAAAAGAATGGCAGAGCAGGTGGGGAAAGGAAGTTAGGGGCAGACACTGGAGATAACCTGAAGTTAGGAAAGATATTTCTTTGTTTCTCTGTCCTCTAGGGACTCTGTAAAAGTGTGTAGATTGAGGGTGGGGCACTGTGGGTTAAATTACTCTTTCTGCATTGTAGGAAAACTTTTTTATACGTGAATGTGGAAGTCTTGGGACAGTGACTGTGTGTCAGAATGTAGTTCTAACTTTGACCTGTGGAGGGCAGTAATACAATACATAACACTAACGAAATCCTAGAAGAAGAAGACGAAGAAGACAAAGAGCTTCTCACTGCGCATGTGTGAAAGCTTGTAGGTTCAGGCGGGCTGATTCAAAACATAAACAAGATGGATCTAATATCTGCGCTGCAGTTTCTGAAGTTAAATGAACTTCCAAAAGGTAAATTGTGAATTTATTTTGTAAATGTCCTTTTTCTGTTATAACGTTATCGATTTGAAGTGATTTTTATAAATTCTAATACATATTTCAGGCCGCCCTGGTTGTTTGACAGCCAAAGTTGATTGCTAACGTTAGCTAGCTATTTCCCGGGGTTAGCTATGTGTCCTGTGCGGTAAGAACGGCACTCCTGAGTCCCATTCACATATCCAGCAAATTACCTATTTCCGCCTGCTTTAGAAGCAAAACACCGTTAAAACGACTTTCACATCTCATACCTGAATTGTTGCGAGCCGGGTGGCGTTTCGGCTAACAACTGTCTAGCTAAATATTAATATTATGTACTTCTGTTACAAAAATATCTATTCAAATACGAAAATATAACACTGACCGTTACTGGTTTAGGATTAACAGGTAACAGGTAAACGGTATCCTGATAACAGGATTATCCTGATCCCAACAGTGTATATACTTGTATTTATATTTTGCCCTTGACATGTGTAACTGCTGTCACAGTGATAAAGTAGACATAGGTCCCCAATTAAACTATTCAGTATAGTAAAATAAAAATCATTATTTTGATCCAGATTAAATGTTTTTTCTAAGGGTAAATATGTCATGAATTTGGTCTTTATTTATTTATTTATTTATTTTAATAAAAAGCAATCATTTTTGCCCTTAAAACCCTTACCAGCTTTTAATTTCCCACAGAGAACAGAACTTTCGAGATGACGAAATAATGCCTGTTGCTGTGATGTATCACTTTAAAAGTTTAGGTAACATTACCTGTTGTGATTTCCAGCCTGGGTGGACGCAGTGTGGGACTTGGAGTTCACAGAGAGACACTCCCTGGATGAAAACATAGCGGAGGAACTCACAGGCAGCGGAGACAAGGCCTTCATCACCCTGTACCAGTGTTTACTGGACCTTGCTGCTGAGCAACAGCAGTCTGCAGGCAGAGATGGAGCGTCGCAGGTAAAACCTTCTGTCCTGAGTTTTAATGTGCAAATAAATATGTACATTTTTAGATATAAAAAGAGATTTATACTGAAATTTAATAAAGATAGTGGCTCCCTGAAATGTCCTGTGTGGGCAGTAAGCACAGTCTGTCTACAATGTTGCACTGCAGAGTGTCTGGGCAATTCTGGGGGAGAACGAGGTGTCGATCAAATCGTTGGTGGCTGTGCTGTCCTTCTTTGTCCTGACGGGAAAAGCCAAAGCGGCCAACGTCCAGCAGAGGGTGAACGGTCTACATGCTGCCTCACTCTACCTGCTGCTGCTAGGAATCCCAGGTGAGGAAATCTAAAACTCTGCCTCCTCTCTGGACCCAAAGCTACACACAGACACACAGAAACAGACCTGCAGGTGCGTCTGTGTGACCAAGGAAATTTTTTTTAGTCACACTTGAGTGATTTTTTTGGTGGTGTGTGCGACCAAAATGGTCACACTCAGCAGGAGAGCTGCCAGTGCTCTAGCCAGGACTGACTTCCATCCTATTAGCAACAAAGATTCTAGCATCCTCGAAATATCAGTGTGATAAGAACTACCCATGACAGAGACTTTCTTAAATGATTTAATGTGTGCACAATTTATTTTAATTTGGCCCATGTCCAATCCACTAACATGGACATGGTAGATATTATGACCTATACCGTAGCCAGATACCGGGGGGGTCGAGATGTTTTGGCACTTATACAGTCAATGCATCATCCTCCTGGGGGAAACACTGAGTTTGTTTTTTCAATCGATTGCTTGTGTGGGATTCAGTACAAATTGTATTGTATATTAAAAATAAAATTACTTTGAACAAAAACACTTAATTTTAAGAATTGTGTTGTTTTTGCCTATAATGTCGTACTAGAAAGCAGATTGGATTATAACTCTTAGGACTTAAAGATATGGATAGTTAATTGCATCATATTATTATCTAAATGCAGAGAAATAACTTTATTTTGGAAATATAATTTTTGTTGCACTGGCTATCATTTCTATTAGTAATAATAACATTGTATTGAGCAAGTCTATTGCTAAGATCTAGGAACATAACATCACTAGAACAAAATCAACAGGTTGCCAGAACCAAGAGTAGAAAGAGCTGGAATGATCGAGATTATTGAAACCCCTTTTGTTTTGAAGTGAAAGTGAGAGCGAGCTCATAGGGAATGTTATGCTGAGTGCGGTGGACTACAGTGAGTATAGTAGTTTAAAGGCCTTCTCTTGATGATGCATAACCATTTTATTGCTTCCAGGGAGCATCGCCAACAAGGTGTTCCATGAGGTTTTGTTGGACACGTGTTCAGACTTGACCTCTCACTGCTGGCCTCAGGACTCTGGAAAGAAGCGCAAGAAGGACGGCCTAAAGAGCTCTCAGACAGAGGGCAAGCGCTCCAGACCACAGCGAACGGACCCTCCAGAGGTAAAGTCCTGCATCGGAAATCACTCAAACCCAGTTACAGTAGAAGTTGAATTTGTTTTGAGTTCAGATTTGAATGACTTCTGTCTGGATTGCCCTGATGTCTACAATGGGGGAATTTTCAAAATAACCCTTCAGACAATAAACCATAAATCTGGAGTGAGTCCAATAGAGGTGATGCATAATCTTCAGGATTTCCCTGCAGAACGTTTGTTAGTTAAGGTGGTAGGGTGGGGTTTGTCGTCAGCATTGTTAAGGAACCGGCATTGAAACCGAGGAATCTAAATTGACCGGCATTGATAAGGAACCGGCATCGATACCCCACTTTTGATGCTGTTTCCTTAATGTTTCCTCCTTTTTTTCAATACCATTTGTCTTAAAATCCATTTCAACATCAACACAAATACATTAAACACAAAACTTTTATTTTCCACCTTAATTGTTAATCAAAACAGTTCCAGTAACACTGCTCCCTCAGAGTAAAATTAATAATACTGGTTGTGCTTTTGAATAGGGGTGCGCCAGTCAGTTACTCAGGATTGGTATCAATCACACCTTTACAAATTACCATAAAAAGGGAAAACTTTTTGCCAGAACATGAACATATTATAAATAGTTAATAAATAAACAAATGACATTGTGTACAGGCTTATATCGAACTAAAATTTAAAGAAATGTAAAGATCTCATCTGAAGACTTCTGTCATTCAAACAACATGTAGTTTAAAGTTGTAGTTTGAGTTGTAGTTTAAAACTTTTACAGTCAACTTAATAAAAACTCGGGTTTATGCGGGCACAAGTCCATAAATACAGTTAATGTAAAGAGGCGGAAAACGAGAAATGAAGGTTCAGTTAGCAAAGATTAGCTCCGTTACCGGTTAGCTCCATCATAAATGTATGGAGCGGAGGAGACCAAACAACCAAACTGATGAATAATGTTCGGGGAGCTTTAACAGCGGTGTGGCCGCGACATTTCTACGGTTTACTACAGTTAATTAATTAAAAGACCACCAGCAGCAAGTTAACGATAGCCTCTGAGCCTGAAGTGAAGCATTGACGCTGTCATGCACGCAGAGGGAGGGACTGGAGGCCACTGGTCTTTGTGTGCTGTAATAAATACATTGTTGGTTAGGGGGAAAAAAATGTAATTCAGATGTTATCTATTCGAGTGGGTCTCAATATACCTGGGTGCCAAAAAAAGATCCTAGGTATGGGAAACACTGCTCTTCCAGAGTTCTACTTAATTTGTTTAATAAATGTAATTTGCAGGTGCTTGGTAATCAGTGTATTGACCCCTCTACTCCTGCTAGACAAACACCATGAAACACATATCTAACTCATCCTCCACATAATATTTTTCAGCTTCCACAATCAACATGTTCTTGCAAAGTTCTTGTTCTTGCAGACTGGACATAACCTTCCTCCTCTTGATGGGATTCCCCAGTCCATTAACATTCCAGGTGGATAATCATACATAGCTTAAGTTAGACAACAAAACTACTGTATGTATAAAAATATCATCTCAAAGTCATCTTCTGAGCACACAACAAATACAAAGTGTTGATGACTAAGGTCTCAAAATTCTCTCTCTCTCTCAAATACTCCCAGAACAGTCCATGTGCACCTGAACCTGAACAATGCACAGTTCAACTCCCTCAAAGTTTGTCTTATCGGTCCGTAATCCATTGGCACTTCACACTTGCCGTCTCCTCCTGGGGGAAAAAAAAATAGTCCAACCAGAGTAATAAAAAAGGAAATACTGTATGTCCAAGTAGCATACCAGCCGGTGTCTCGAATTACCGCCAGTCCGTGCAATAAGAGAGCCCTTGAACCTGTCACGCTTTACCTGTGTCGCTCTGTAGAAGTCTGGAAATAGCATTATGTTGTTATTCTGTCAGGATAGCTTGCCATCCGGCAGCTCAGTGTGCACACACAACGGCAATACAATATTTGGTTTGTAATTTGGTGATTAACAACCTTATTAACAAACGTCATCAGTGATTGAGTGGACGCTCAGGGCGAACTCTCAGTGGAACATCAAAGACAGGGAGCAGCGGGCGTAGTGCTACTAGAGAGTAGGGGGTGTCTGAAAATGATCGTGTACATGTCTCTGTTACCTTCAGATGGAAGTGGATGAGGAAGAGGAGGAGGAAGAGGCGCTTCACTTCTCTGGCCGTGACTTGATGAAGATCCGAGATGCTGTGGTTCTCCTGGTCCAAAGCCTTCTCAGACTCCTGCAGACATTTTCACTCAAAGACAGACCACAGAGCGCCAGCAACTGCACACGGGTAACTACTAATACCCTAATCACACCCACCCCATACCACATTAGTGTCTTAATGTGGGGGCAGTTAACCTGTTGTTTTTCCCCCTTGCAGATCTTTAGCAAGCTGCTTTACTTTGAGCCGGTCATTGGAGAGATAACCTTTGCTGCTCAAAAGTGAGTCTTCTTACTTCTCCCATTGTCTTGTTAAAAATGTATCCAGGATTTGGAAGAGTGGACAGTTGTGATTAGGGCTGTCACGATAAATAAATAAATAGAAACATTGATCAAAATGATTTTTAAATTTTGTCTATGGAAATAATACTAAATATATAATAATTAAGTCTATTGCTTATTTACAATGCAAATAAAAGAGGAATATTAAGTAACGACAACAAAACTAGGAAAAGCCACACCAATGATTTTCCATATTTGTCTTGCTTTTTGGATTTTTAGTCCTTCGGCTGAATGTGTAGGTCCTTTCTAAGCAGTACAATCACTGATTCAAAGAATTTGAGGGTTCTTCTTCAGGTTATCAGCCATGCCTTCACCTTTTTCAGCAGTCCTCTTTGTCTCCGAAGGTCAACGCTGCTGTTGCCTGTTGTCCTTGTGTAGTGGTGATGGAAAAATAAATTGCTGCTGTGCAAAAGTCGCTGGACTACACCACTTTGTAAACAAAGCTGAGAAATACAGAAAGAGTTTGGTGGAGCTGATAGGCTTAAATAGCTTTGTATCAAATAACGGACGTTCATTAACTCAAGTCAAATCGAACTGTGGATTTAGAGAATTGTGAAACACCTAGTTGTGTTATTTTTGCAGAAATATTACCAAGCTGAGGAGTGTTCCTGAGATGTCTTTCTATGGCTTACGGCTGCTTTGCTCACCAACGCAAGGAGACCAGAAAGAAGTAAGATCCCATAACCATGGTCCATAGTATGCACACTTGGGTGTTTACTGTCTAAACTCCTCTAATTTCACTAAAAAGTAGCAGAGTTGTTTCGTTGATTCTTGACGTTTTTCCTGATGTTTTTGCAGTCTTTGCGTTTTATTGTCAACTACTTGAGTGTCAACTCCACAGGTCTCTAAAAGTATTCAAAAGGATCTCATAAGACAGGTTCAGAAGAAAGATATTATTAGTGTTAATGCCTGCCAAAACAGGGGTATTTCTAATCCGGTGTTTCTGTTGTCCAGTCTCTGCGAAGGGTTTTCTACCAGCTTCTCTACGTGATCCTGATGATGAATAAAGGCAAACAGGGGAAGCCCTCCCTCCTCGTACCCAGCCAAGCCATCCTTTCCACCCGGGACCAGGCCATCCATTTTGTTTGGTGAACATCTGTTTTGATCAACTAGACTTACTTGTGAATATTTTAAGGTGGTGCATAGCAATGTTGCTGAAATTGGAACCAAGTGAAGATGTTGAAAATTGAATTTAATTCATTTTTTTTATAGTATCAAATCATAACGAGGTATCTCAAGACACTTTACAGATAGAGAAGGTCTAAACCACAGTCTATAATTTACAAAGACCCACAATTCCAGTAATTCCACAGAGAGCAAGCATTTAGTGCAACAGTGGCAAGGAAAAACTCCCTTTTTTCTTGAAGTCTTGTGACTTTAGTTGCTGTAGTCCTTTTACTTCTAATTGGGAATTTAACCATTACAGAAGCATTAGGTGTAATTTACAGGGGTTATGGGGGGGGGGGGGGTTACAACCCCCTGTAGCAACTAAAGTCACAGGACTTCAAGGAAAAGGGCAAAATAATGTGGCTCTAGATGAGAACGGTCTTACAATATTAATTTGAAACAATGTCAATGATGGAATTGATGTTTTGTTTATTACAATAATGCAAATGTTCATCACAGGAAGTTTGTTGCATGGCTGTAGAATGCTGATTGCCATCTGTTGTTTTTATCGATATAACTACCACATACAAATCTTTAGATGTTACTAATCTCTAGAAATGTAGAATTGTTGTATTTTTTCAACATCATTTCTTTATGGTACCCACAATTGTGTCTTACAATGCTGTTGTCAAAAGAATAACGTACAAATGGTGACATTAAGCAACTCCATCTCCTAATAATTCCTTTATTTCTGTTGATGGAAGGATCCCTTCACATCAGGATCTCATGTTTGTTGATTATTTGGATATATTTCTAGCCATTTAACTGTAGAGAATGTTAGTTACTTTGTACGTGATTGATGTGTTTGTGATTACAGTCATCTGTAGATGAGCTGAAAGACTGGCGCTGCCTTTCCTGCATATCCTCCTGCAGCATATCTCTTCCAGGTAAATCCTCCTGCAAACACTCCGCAGTGATGCACTTCCTGTTTGTGTAAAGTTCAGAGAGTCTGTGTCAACTGCTTATCTCCTAAAGCTATGATAGCAGTCCCATCCATGGCTATTTACAGAAGTCTTTGCAGGTCACAGTTTGATGTGTGCTATGTACAGATGGTTGCCTGTTTGCCACTATGCTGATGCATCAGTATAGTTTATAGTGTTTCTGCTGTGGATGTTTAGATGGTGGAGAAGAGTGAGTTTCGAAGCCATGGAGCCCAGGCTGTGGGTATGCTGACGTCTCAGATGGCAAGTACAGACTATGCCTGCTTCATCAAGTGGCTGTTTAACTACTCCAGACACTCAAAGGTAACTAGTCCCAATTGTCACTGCTACATGTTGATGTAGTCTGTATTTTCTATTTTTGTCATGGTTCACACTTCACACCCTTGTATATGATGACTGCAGGTTTTTGTACATGCTCTAGTTGATTAGGACCTCTTCCTTAATCTATAATGCAAACATGACAATGATATACAACACTGATTTTAAACCCAACTATGTTAAGATACACTGCACAATATTGACCAAGCCTGTCAAAAAGCACAGTCAAGGGCGCACAATATTTTCGGTTTCAATATTATAGATGTTGTGATATCATGAGAGGCTACACGGCTCTCGGCGGGACAGTTCAGCAGTGCAAGGACACAAAGTTAGAGGGTAACAAAGGTTTTTAATAATGTTCTTGGGAATTAACACAAAACGATAAGTCAAGTTCAAAAAAGGTAACTCAGTATGAGGTTGCTCTTGCAACAGTCCAAACTTAAACAATGTCTCTTCAAACCAAAAATCATAGACCTGATTCCCTCAGGTAAATCTCTTCTTGAAAAACAAGTCTTCAGCCTTACTTTTAGACAGCGTCGCAGCCCGTGGCCTATCTGTCGGTAAGAACTCCAGTCTTCAGGTAAGTATTCCAGTCTTTTAGTCCTTCCCATGGAAAGTGCCGCTTCGATCATCTGTTGTTCCTCTGAGAGCACAACTTGAGCTTGTCTCCCAAACAACACACCTCACCAACTGTGTCTCTGGGCTTTAAGCTGCCCTTCAGCTCATCAGGCCCTGATTGGTCTCAGGTGTGTTGGGATGCCGTGTGCTTGAGGGGTGGAGTTCCCAACTCCACCAGCAGATGGTGCCAAAACTGCCCGTGAACTGCAGCCTCTCAGGGGTACGTAGCGGCCCTCCAGAACGCAAGCCTCTCGTGACATCACACCCCCCCTCGAGACCGACGTCCTCGTGGGGGGGAAGGAGGGGAAGAAGGCGTCGCGCCGGGAAAGGGCATCCGCGTTGCGTGGCTCTTGCCCGCCTGTGCACACAGAGAAGTTAAACGCCTGCAGGCTCAAGAACCATCTGGTAACCCTACTGTTAGTCTCCCTGTTCCGGCCATCCACTGTAGAGGGGCATGGTCGGACACCACCGTAAACCGTCGTCCAGGAGGTAGAACAGCAGGGATTCCAGGGCCCAGGTTACCAGGGCACTCCTTCTCCACAGTGGAATAGTTCTCTCCTTGGCAGTAGCTTCCTGCTGAGGTAGAGAACGGGTGTTCCTCACCGTTATGCGCTGGGCAAGAACAGCCCCCAGACCCACCTCCGAAGCATCGCCTGGACAATGAAGTCCTTCTCGAAGTCCGGCGCCACCAGGATTGGACCGGAACAGAACTTGTTTCAGGTTGATGAAGGCCGCTTCCGCCTCGGGATTCCACCTCACCATCGAGAGTGGCGGTTCGTCGTCAACTCTGTTAGAGGTGCAGCAATGGTAGCAAAGTCCGTTATAAACCGTCTATAATAGCCGGCTAAGCCCACAAAACGACCTCACCTGCTTCTGGTGATGGGCCGGGCCAGTCCTGTATGGCCCTCAACTTGGCTTCCTGAGGCTTGACCAACCCCGCCGATGGTGTACCCCAGGTAGTTTGTCTCACTGAAGGCCAGCCTGCACTTCTCTGGGTTGTGCCGTGAGCCCTGCTTCCTGAGTGAATCCACCACGCCTGTACTCGGGGTAAGTGACTGCCCAGTCGGGACTTTGTATGAACCACTCGTCCAAATATGCTGCTGCGTACCTTTTGTGGGGAGCGAGGACTCGATCCATCAGCCCTGGAACGTAGCCGGCGCTCCGTGGAGACCAAACGGGAGCGGGTGTACTGGAAAGCCCCCCTGGCGTGGCAAAGGCCGCTCTTCTCCTTTGACGCCGGGGTCAGGGGCCACTGCCAGTATCCTTTGGTGAGGTCCAAGGGTGGTTGGAAGCGTGCATGTCCCAATGAATCTATTAAGTCATCCACCTCAGGCATGGGATATTCATCAAACTCAGACAACCTCATTACTTTCCGAAAGTCATTGCAAAAACCTGTGCCGAGCCGTCCGGCTGGGAACCGTACGATGGTGCTTGCCCAGGCACTCATTGGACGCTTCGATCACCCTAGTTTAGCATCTTCTACCCCTCTTGTATAAACCGCTTTGCGAGCCTCCGGCACGCGGTAAGGGCGCTGGTTCACCGTTTTGCCAGGCATGGTGCGGATTTCGTGTTGAAACCACCTCCGTGTGCCCGGTAGGGAGGAGAAGACATCTTGGTTGCGTTCCACCAACTCCAGGGCCATCTGCCGTTGTGGCGGGGACAGGCTTGGACCCACCTGAACTCTCTCTCCTGGTTCCTTGGTCTCTGGGGGGGGTAGACAACGAACAACGCCTCCCTGGCGTGCCGACTTTTTTAAAAGGTTGACATGATATATCTGCTCCGGCTTTCTTTTTCGGTTGCCTCACCTTGTAGTTTACGTCTCCACCCCGTTCAATGACCTCGTAGGGCCCTGCCAGGTGGCCAGGAATTTGCACTCCACGGTGGGCACCAGGACACAACTCGGTCCCCGGGCTTAACTCTCTGGGTTGAGCAGATGGTTGTAGGAGGCTTGCTGTTGCCGTTGAGCAGCCTCCATGGTTCACAGCATCATGGGATAGATAGCCTTCATTCTCTCTTCATAGCCCCAACATGCTCGATCAGGTCCGCTGGCGACGGTTGCTCCTCCCAGGCCTCCTTGGCAATGTCCAGCAGTCCTCGGGGCCTGTAAGATAGCAAGAGCTCAAAGGGTGAAAAACAGTAGAGACTGAGGCACCTCTCTCACCGCAAAACGGAGGTACGGTAGTAGACTCCCAGTGCGCCCGTCTTCCCCGATCGCCTCCGCAGCATGGATTTTAGGGTTTTGTTAAAACGGTCGACGAGCCCGTCTGTCTGTGGGGTAGACCGACGTTCTCAGCTGCTTGATTTCAGCAGAGTACAGAGTTCTTTCATAAACCTTGGACATGAATGGACTCCCTTGGTCTGTCAATTCCTCCTCGGGAGCCCCAGAGTGTGACAGAAGAATAGCTCCTTGGCAATTGTTGGACGTAGCCTTCCTCGCGGGATGGCTCAGGATATCGGGTTGCATAGTCCAGATGACCAGGAATGTACTGATGTCCCCTGCACTCTTCGGTAAGGGTCCAACGATGTCCCGTCCTATCCTCTCGAACGGGGTCCTCGTAATGGGTAAGGGAAGAGCGGGTTTCTATATGTGGGCTTTGGTGCCACCCTCTGGCACTCAGGGCAACTCAGACAGTAGTTCTCTATCTCTTTGTGCACCTGGCCAAAAGAAGCTGCGCAAGATCCGTTCCTTCGTCTTCTCCACCCTAGGGGGCCCTAGCGGGTGGGTGTGGGCTAGGTTGAGCACGGTGGTCCGGTGGGGCTGGGGGTACGAGGAGCTGGTTCCTGACACCTCGCCGTCTTTCTGTACCACCTGATACACCAACCCCCGGTTTACTGCAAAATGGGGGTAGGTAGGGCTTGTCCTATCCCCTAGTTACCACTCCTTCTACACCTACATTCTCAAGGCATTTGCAAGAGTGGGATCTTGTACTGGCGGTACCATACTGGCCTGTGAGAGGGGGAAGACTCTGGGTGCCTTGGGCGTCTTCCTACTGGAGCTTGGAGCGCTTCTGGGACCCATATGTTCTCTTCCTCCGTGTCTGGACCAGAGCTCCGGAATCAGCCTGGGCACCTGCCATCCCTGCAAGAACACAGGCTGGTGTGAGGGGTTCTGAGGGTTGTGTTTGCGTTCTCATCCGAGTACGTCTGGCCTCTCCGCTTCCGGGGTACTCGGGCCGAGTCTCTCGCTGTGTCTCCTCCACAGCGGGAGAGAAGGCGGGGGCAGTCCTCGTCCATTAGGACCGGAACGGGTAGGGAATTCAACCACTCCGCTGTCGTGTGGATGGTTCCCCTGGTGGTGGTCATTGGATCAGTGGTGGGGTAGTCTCTGTGTCATCCATGGACACAGGTAACCGGGAGGACTTTCCCTGAAGTCCCGACCCGATGGTCCACCAGATCCTTTGCACCAGGGTGGTCGGCTACCGGAATCTAGCAGAGCTTCTACATCATGGTGATTCACCGTCCAGGGCAGGGGGGGGTCGTGTCCTGGGCGTCATCCATGACTCCCACAGCGAAGCAAAAAGGTGGGTGGGTGGCGCCGGAGGACCCAGCCGTGGGCATGGTTCATCCACCGGTCCCCACACTGCCAGGAGAGGTGCCCATTCCCCACACCGGTAACACTGGCGCGTTTTGCTCTCCGGAGTCCCTTCATGGGGCCGGCGGGAGTCGCGCTCTCCTGCGCGCCTGGACAGCTCTAAAGTGGCTGGTTGGGTCCCTTGGGGTTCGTTGGGACGGCTCCTCCTCGTTGTGGCGTGGACGCACATTGTTGCCCCTTCCGGGAAGCCTGAAGCATCTCTGTCGTGGCTTGGTACCTTTCCACGGCTTCCACAGTCAGGTCCGCTTAGTCAAGGCCTGTTGGCTGATGAGTTTTCGCCTCATAAGGCAGGGCCCGTAAGTATTGTCCACCACAACGGCCCTCCCTACTGCAGCTGCCGTACTCTTCTCCGGTACCGACCATCTCCGCGTGATCCGGACAAGTTCGTGCATCTGGGCACGAGGGAGGGGCTGGTCGGGTTGAAAGATCCAGCTGTGGAACCGCTGGGCCATGCCGAACTTGGTGAGTCCACTTCTGCTGAGGATCTCCGCCTTTAGGCAATCGTAGTCAGTCCCCGGGTCGGAGGCCAGGTCCGGACAGCATTCAGCGACTCCCCCGACAGAAAGGGGGCTAGCAGTCACCCACTGTACCTTGGGCCACGCTTCCTAGTGGCGTGTGGCTTCAAAGGCGTACAGATACGCCTCAACGTCATCTGAGGCCCCATCTTAGATATAAGTCACTCGCTCTATTGGCGGTCCTTACGACGGCCAACTGTCTATGCAATTGTGTTCCTCCGCTTCAGGAGATTGGCTCTCCTTTGCTCCTCCAGGAGAGCCATGTTCGGTTGCGTCTGGGCTTGCTGGCGGCCACCAGGGTTCCAACTGGCCTCCATCTTGTTTCGTCTGGAGGGGTTTATGGCCGATTCAGAAACGGGATATCAAACGGTCGGTGTCCTTCTCTGAAATGCACTGTTAGCGTGCTGAACGTGCCCGCATTCTCCACCATATGTAGATCATGAGAGGCTACACGGCTCTCGCGGACAGTTCAGCAGTGCAAGGACACAAGTTAGAGGGTAACAAAGGTTTTTAATAATGTTCTTGGGAATAACACAAAACGATAAGTCAAGTTCAAAAAGGTAACTCAGTATGAGGTTGCTCTTGCACAGTCCAAACTTAACAATGTCTCTTCAAACCAAATCATAGACCTGATTCCCTCAGGTAAATCTCTTCTTGAAAAACAAGGTCTTCCAGTCTTACTTTTAGACAGCGTCGCAGCCCGTGGCTACTGTCGGTAAGAACTCCGTCTCAGGTAAGTATTCCCAGTCTTTTAGTCCTTCCCATGGAAGTGCCGCTTGATCATTGTTGTTCCTCTGAGAGCACACTTGACTTGTCTCCCAACACACACCTCACCAACTGTGTCTCTGGGCTTAAGCTGCCCTGCCTCAATCAGGCCCTGATTGGTCCAGGTGTGTTGGGCATGCCGTGTGCTTGAGGGTGGAGTTCCCAACTCCACCCACAGATGGTGCCAAAATGCCCGTGACTGCAGCCATCTCAGGGGTACGTACGCCCTCCAGAACGCAGCCTCCGTGACATCACAATGTACATGAGCCCAGTTTGTCTAATTGCACAGTGTGTCTGGGTTTTTGTTGTCCGGTAATGACCAGACCTTTATCTTATACATAAAACAAAAACCTGGAGAGTTCCCTTACTTTCTACATTATAAGTATTGGATATACTGTATGTCAACATCCCTTGTTTGTAATTTTATCACATCATAGGAACATAAATCAGATATAGGCAGCTGTACTTATAGTTTGTTTCTGATGTTTGTCAGAACAGTATTGTAGGGACGTGGATTTGTGCATCTGTCCAGATGCTCTCCAGCTAACGAGGGGTTAAGGCTACAGTTTGATGTCACAGGTAATCCCGTAGAGCCAAAGCTGAATCGAGGGGGCAGTTATAACACATCCAAGCAATCACAATCCCACACATGGACCAAACCATATAAAAACTAGAGGTCTGAAACTCTCTTTGACTACATCATTGCTTTAAACAACAATCTAATAGACCTAATGACTGAGTAAGCCACATAAAAAATACATATTAAAACAGGAGGCCACTGTGGGGAAACAGAAAGGCATATTCTGTGAAATTAACACAGCAATGCACTTTTTTCCTCTGTGCAGCCTTAAAGTCCATAACGTAGACAGACAGCATTGACTGTTAATGCCAATAAAAGGGCTGCAAATACCCCCCCATTAATATAAGCTATCAGTAGCTGTAATCTCAGACCCCGGCCCATTGCTACCTTACTTGTGCGTGCCGTTACCTTGCTGGACTGTTGCGCAATGAACAAGTGCTCTCAGGTAGGCGGTGGCACCAGGTCTACATTTCAGTCAGGTGTCATTATATCCTGTCAGTGGTATCTGTGGTGTGTGTACAGTCTGTTTTGCTGCTTATGTAGATGGTGTGTAGGCTGTTTTCCGTGGATGTGGTGATGGTTTTGCTGAGCAGCCAGAGAGGAGGCGGAAGAGGTGTCTGGACCCAGAGCTCACCTGCTTCATGCCAACACAAGTTCTTGATCCAGAGCCTGCTGTCGCTCGGCGGATGGCGACTCGCCCACTGTTCAAGGCCACGCCCTCGCCTGCCTGGCCCAGTGTCTGGAGCTGCCTTCTTTCAACGTCACGCAGGTGTCCACAACCTCTTCTCTGCTAGTGAGAAATGCACACAATGGAATTGTACAAAATCTGTATTTGAAAATAGACGTTTTTCGTGTAAAGCTAGTGTCAATGTGATTAATTGGGCTAATTTTGCTCTGAAACCAGGAGCACTTTCAGTAGACCACTTTGTAGAGCTGACGTTTGAAATACATAACTCTGTAACTCTGAATTATTAGAGAAGTATGGAAGTTGCATATTTTACAGCTGCTGTGTTGGCATTTCTAAACTGTTTTTGTGGACCACATTTCCCTAAAGTAACTGTTTACTTTCTCTTGTTAGCTGGAACCCAGACAGTATTGGAAGGTGAAATTACAGAAGGTACACTCGTGTTTCTTTTCACACAGAGTTTACAGTTTGACAGTACAGTACACTCTCTGGCAGTTTAGCAGTAGGGCCAGGTGTCCCTATAAAAAAACGCAATACTAGTACCTTAAAGTGGGATTGAAATCAGCCATCTATTAACATCACAAGAGATGTTATTAAATAATGGATCCAAATAACGTTGACTAGGTCTTTTAACTGGGGGGGAATAAGACACCCAGATAAACAATACCTTGCTTTGGCCACTTCAGGTTGCAAAACTCTAAAAGAATTTCTGCGGAATCATCGGCCCTGGGTCTTACCCACAGGCGGCCCCATTTAAGGGCCTTTTTAAATGTAGTGCGGTTGATACCCTGGGCTGGTCACTCTTGTGTATGTTGTTTGAAAGGTGTTTCAATAGATAGACTGAATGTTTCAGGAGTTCCAAAAACAGTCGAAAACCTACCGCACTCTGCCGTAGGACTGTGGAGATGAGCACCACTGACGTCTCCGACTGTGACGGTGAGAACAAACCGACCTCAGCCCACATTCAAATGATTGTTAATTACATGCGTTGAGTATTGGATGCATTGTAAATACTGGGCAGATATGTTTACAAGCTTGTGTAGGTATTTATACCCTCAAAGTCTGACAAGAGGTTTGTTATATATATTTTTGATGCAGCAAAAGAAACCTGGCTTTCTCCTGAAGCGTGTAAAAGATTTGAAGACTAACGTTAGAAAATCGGCATTGCAGGTATGGAAACTGAGTTTACTAGACTACTTCATGTTTCAAATCTGAATAATAGATACAGTAACTGATACCTATGTCACCGTATATAGTTTCACCCTAGCTTTCTGTGTGGTTTACAAAGAGATGCCTAGATGATCTTTAACCTCCTCCCTCACGGCCCTTGTGGGTCTCCTGAAACACAACGTAATCCCCATGAGCTGGGAGAACCTGGCTATACTGTCAGAGCGGTGCAGAGACCCAGCTGTTTCTGTGAAGAAGAAGGCCCTGCATGTAAGGAGAGCTCTGACTGTAAGTCTCAACCAGCAGCTCTGAGACACACATTTGCACAATCATTACTTTTCCCAACATCTAGTGACGAGAGAAGAAACGTCTTACAGAATTTCCATACACATTTAAAAAAAAAAACTGTTATTTTCTCGTGAACCTAGGCTAAACCAGAGTGCAGTGTGGTGGAGAGGCATGGCTTCAGGCGTGGTGCCAGCTGTGGTAGACTCTGAAAACTCAGTGCAGGACAAGGCCCTGGAGGCTCTGGACCAGTTCTGCTAAGCCAGGTCAAAACCGTACTCTGCCGTCCCACCTGGATGCCAGTCAGAGGCTGACCTGGGACCGCTAGGCCTCCTCTTCATGACTGCCAGAACCTCAGGTTGGGAAACTACAGTCATTCATTCATTTGTGTTTTCATACAAATAAGAACAGTCATGCAGCGAAAAAAAGCAGAAATGTTGAAATAGTAAATCTTTTTATTTTTTATTTAGATTGAAATGGGGATGGGTTCAATGGCCTAAATCCAATTGCGATATATATTCCAGCCTCTTGCGATAACAATATATGTCACGATACATAACTTAATAGATATACCATTTCAGACCAGGTTACATAAACCCTAAGGAAGCCCAACTGCTAAATGTATTATTATTTTTTAAAGAGAAAGAAACGTTAGATGTATTTGAGAACGTTACAGTTTCTGAAAAACTTAAATAATATATTAAATAATGTTGCGATAATAAAATTCACGTACACTAGTTGCAGAGACTTAACAAAGAAAAAACTTAAAGTATTGGGTTTCTTCCTTTAGTGTAAACCATTCTAAAAGGCACTACACTTTCAAAGATGCACAGGTACTTAATACCGTTAAAACATATTTTCAAACAAAGTTCTTACCTGCAGCCTAGCGCATTTGAGCGCACACCAACACACACACACACACACATACCACACACACACACACACGGTTGCCAAGTATGGCATGTTATGCTATCGTAGGCCAATTTGTATTGTTTATATTGCTCAAACTAGTCAAACCCACAATGAATACTGAACATTAACACAAAACGTTAGGTATAGCAGTCATTTCAATCATTTCTCACTTCTTTACTGACCTTCAAATCGTGTCATTGCTGGGGAAACGATCACACCCCCACGGCTGTGCTGCTTGCTACTATTGTTTTTTGTCCTTGGTCTGCAGCCGGTATTCAGCAGGCCTTCACCATCTGGTCCAAGCAGAACAGTTTCACACAGACTTTCATCACTAACCTGATCTCACACACTGACGCCGATCACGCCGCGGGCCTGGTTGCTGCTCTCCAAGGTTGTTGCTTTGTCCCAGACTGCCCTATGGGAGATCCTGTGCCTGGGACAGCATGGTCAGGTGAAGGGACACACATATTTATTGACTTTACATTGAGGTCATGTTTTATCTTCAGATATGAATCAGCGTTACCTAGATGATTTTTAACCATTTTCGTTTGCTCTTAGTTCTAAGGATGTAATGTGACAACTCTGTCATATCCTGTGTGTGATGGAGACATCGCCAAACATTTGAACGAAGATACCAAGAGCAGGATAGTTAGTAAGTAAATGAGTGTGGGTGATGGAAATTTACAGGATAGTCTGGAATTGTCATATCTCTCACATTCAAAGTTTTTTTGCCATGAAAGTTTCAAGCAATCTGAGCCAGTCCCTCACATTGTAGTCACAGCTTTGCTATTCGGAAATGAACTGAAACCGCTTCGCTCTGCTGTTGTTAAAGCTGCGGGAAAATGTAGTTTATACAGTCTATGGTGAAAGCACAGTGAGACAAATGAGTTGTTTTATTCAAAGTGACGGCGACTGGTGACGACTGCCCCCACTTCCTGGTCATTTCAACCAATCACATAATTCGTCATCTCCTCCTGGTAGTGACCACGTCATGCACAATTCCACTTAAAAAACCCGATTCAACCCATCTCACAACCTGGGTTTGAAGCTGATTCTCAACCTGGGTTATTCCTGGTTGAGCTGTTGGTGTGAAAGTGGTATAGCTGAGTAAATCAACGAGGGTAACCCATTCAAACACGCAGTCTTCCAGGTTTCAATCCTGGTTGAGGCCTGGGGGTGAAAGGGTATTAGTAAATGTAAAGAGCATTGTGCAGGAGATCACAGTGGTGAATGGATCAAACACACTGTCACTCCCTGATAACCTGTCTTTACAATTAGTTGACTTTACATTACATTAGTAGGTTTTACTGTTTTTAGTTTAGGAGCTACACCGCACCTGTCCCCCTCACCATCTACTACTGTGCAGTGCGCTGCATATGAAGAGAGAGCAGAGAGGGGAAGGGCTTCTCCTCAGTCACAAACAGAGAGAGCTGGGACTATTTTGGCGTCCACAATAGAGAAATACCTTGCATGCTCGCCAGACAATACTGCCGTCTTTTCTACAGAAGTCACCAGATTTGTCACTTTGTGAAAAAAAGTCGCTGTGGGGTTTAGAAAAGTTCTAAATCAGTGACAAAGTCTAGAAACAGAGTAGAATGTTGAACAGTTCACTTAGTTTTATACATGCCAGTTAATAAAGCTAACTGGGATCACAAAGATTTTTTAACATAAGCATTTTCTGGCGCAATTTCCGGTCTTCTGTATGTGAACAACTGTCTGTCTCTCTCGATGATCGGATGTCTTGGTTGAGACTTTTACTTTGTCTCTGGATTGATCTGGGCTGCTCTAGGGACTCTTTATTCAATATGCCGCATGTGAAAACATCAAAGAGACTCAGGTGGTGATCTTTTCACTTTAAAACTGCTGATATACAATACGGAGGGGCAG